>NC_044495.1:54556293-54856293 GCF_902362185.1 Chanos chanos | reverse complement strand
AAGGACAGACAGGAAATCGAACACACAAACCTGATTGGACATGATGAGACATGACAAGCCCAAGCAGATGGATAGACAGACAGACAAACAGACTGACGTGACAGGTCATGACAAACATTTCATATAATGGGTTGTATGGAAGTTACTGGGGAAGTTTATGTGCTGATGTAGGAGCTATGAGATCAGAGTGTAAGATGATCAAAGGTAGGAAGCAAGATTTTGGTAAGGGTTTGTAATGTGTGTGTGTGTGTGTGTGTGTGTGTGTGTGTGTGTTGGAGTTGGTGGGGTTAGTTTACAGGTAAATCTAATGAGATGATAAAGGGGCCCCAAATTTTTTTCAGAATGTGATGTTTGGTGCTAGAATGTAATTTTTTCCATGGATATGTAATCTTTGAGGAGTGCTCCCATACATTCGAAGCCTTGCGTCTTTGGAAACTTTTACACTGAATCTCTTTTGCAACTGAGTCGGATTCTGCTGCAGCTGCCATGATTTTTTTAAACTCTAGCGTTGACTGGAGCCAACCAGTGACAGGAGCCAAAGAGGACTGACGTCATACATAGACCAGTTACGTAGTGATATTGAAGAAAAACATTTGTCATAATGAATTGAAGCGTTTTAGAAATCAAAAAGGTAAATTCATAAAACAAACAAACAAACAAACAAACAAACAAACAAAACGATGTATCAATTAAAAATATTGATGTCAGCACATTTTCAGCGTTGACATAATTGATTACGCCGACTAATAGCAACAGTTCTAGGATAATCTCAACAGTTTCCTTTCAATATTTACATGATCAACAGGTGTTTTAGTAGGAGCTAATGAAACCTGAAATAACATGTATGAAGAGAATGTGTGATGTTCGCCTGCATTAAGCTACACTCGACAGGCAGTACTTTGATTGCACTTGGAAGAAAACTCCTTGTTCCATTAAAATAACCTTTCTACTCCAACACACAAACTCAGTTAAAGTTATTTAAGTTCATACAACAACTTACATCAGCACATTAGTAAGCTGATAATATGGAGAATAAATGACCAGACAGGGAGACACGGTTTTACTGCATCCTCTGAATAATGAGAGGAGATCGCTACTTGCGCATATAAAAACTCACAGGCAATACACAATCTCGTTGCTGACCCCTACTGTTGAGGAGTAAGTGTAGTAAGTGCATTTCCACAGCTAGATACTGACACATGCATAATAAATGCATAGCAACCCCTTCTTAAAACAAAGTTAGACAGATTACATTACAATCAATTCTTAAGCAGACCAAAAAAAACAAAAACAAAACATCACTATAAATGTAATCACACATTAGTAAGCATCACACATTCAAACAGTAATCTTAATATTGCCAGTGGTATTTAATACAGTTATTTTCAAGATTAAGGCAGCTGTATTAAATATACTGCTGCTCTGGCCTGTTGTTTCCTGAAATATACACACAGTTTAATCATGCTATACCCATGCTTTGATATGATGAATGCATGATTTGTGGCCTCACTTCTATTGTTTATTATGTACAATCTTTTCTGTTTGTCCTCATTAATGCTTGGAATCACCTTAGAGGCTACAGTATATTGCCAAAACTTTGATAGGCTGGTTTAAAAAGCACCAATATTTCCAACTACATATTACCACCAGTAAAAGTCAGCTTACAACATGACTTGTCACATGTACTTGTGTATGTGTATTCCATAGATGCAGATGATGAGATTACTGTGCCCAGTATTGGTCCATCTGTGTTCTGTGGAGTGGGTTTGACTGTAGGGCTGCTGGGAGTGGCAGTTGGAACATTCTTCCTCGTCAAAGGCAACAGCTGTAACTGACACTGCAGGTAAAAATATTGTGTAGTGGAGTGTGTTCCTGAAATACCTCTACCAGGACACTGGGCTTTTAAGAATACTGTATGAGTGCATATAAAAAATGTCAGTCTGTAACACAAAGTTACAAAGTCTCAGCCACCTCCTGCCACAAAGGTGGAAAAAACATACCAGCATTTTCAGTAGTTAGCTTGAATGCATTCTATAGCCCATCCAGCAGCCAGTGTACACAAGCAATAGTAGAAAATGCCTTGCAAATTAAAATCAAACATGACTACTTTTGTAACCTTTATTTGACAGGGAATACAAAATTCAATTAAATAGTCATTTTCTTTGTATCTGTAAGGAACACTAAAGGCAACAAATTATCTTCCCATAGGGTGCATACCAGTTATACATAGACAGAATCTGGCTCATAGATTCTGTGATCCAAATGTATTTGCAAAACATTTTAATTATGCAGATAGTGCTCCACTGATCTGCAGGACTCTGCAGGAACCAAGCACGTGGTCACTCTTCCATACTTCTTTGAATAACAAAGCTTTAATGACTGAGGTGGAACAGTTGTTGTTCTGTGTTGAAAGCAGCAACAGCAATATTTCAGTATATTAGGATTCCACAACAAGTTTCTATAAATTATTCATGTGCCATCAACAAATGAAGTGCATGACTATTGTTAAATGTCATTCTCTGCGCTATAACAATCATTAAATAATGTTATGCTGGTTATGGAAATGGAGATTCATCATGATCAAACATTCAGTGTGATCACACAGTGTATTGGAGAAAATCAGAGGTAATCAGCCAAAAACAGCACAATTACAAATGAGACATTGTGAAATCCATTGTATTTTAATTGCAAATTTAACAGCACAACAAACAAGAGCATCATAGATACTGATTTAAAATTGATTTGTGCAGAACATTTGTTCAAAAAACAGCTCTTGCATGTCAAAAACTGATTGAAAAATACAACAAAAAAATCTTCCAATGACAGGCTTCATTTTTATATCTGAATGGTCAGAAATTAAATATTCTAACTATTTCTCCTCTGAAATGGAAATAGACCCATTAAATGGCAGAATTATGAGGAAGAATCCAAAGGTAATTAGTCTTTTAGAGGTGGATCTTTGTTCCATCTAACTCATGAACTACCGTCTTCCCCAAAAATGGATTATCAGTAGATGACTGCAGTTCACTATCCTTTTGATATGCCAGTGACAAGACTGGTCTATGTGAGTAGATGAATTTGTTTCTCCCAGCACAAGTCCATTGCTTCTTCAATACAAATGACAGAGAGAGAGACTGCCATTACATATGACTAAATTAAACAGTGATTTTTTTTTACTTCTCTCCAAAAAAGAGAGGAGACTATTATTGCTATAAATGCACACAATGACACGACTCACAGTCTGAAGAATTGTTTACTCAAGGACTTATGATTGACAACTGCAAATTAATTCGTTTCAGGGTGTGGTAAGATTAGGTGTTAGACCTGTACTGTGTTCAGTGTTTAGACCACCTTTAAAGGAAGTTTCAATGGACGGTTTATAAATTTGACAATGTTTCCTATGCTTGTTAAGTATCCATAATATAATCTATATCTATCTATATCTAATATACAGTCGACAGTCAAAACTAAAGCCCTGTTTCCATGTAATGTGAAATATGTCTAACTCTCCTTTCACTCAAAGAGAAAGCACAGTACTTGCCATTTGTACCTTTATAGATAAAGGTATTTTGCTTGAAACAGATTGTCCATTCATGATGTAGCTTTACTGCCAACATAGCTTTATTTCACAGGTATATGCCTTCAGTGTTCTTGTGTGGCCAGCTCATCTTGACTCCAGTTATTGCTGGCATCTATATTTGTAATATTAGGTGTGTGCATTTATTAAGATTGGATTTGCTTATTTTAAACAAGGGCCTTCCATGGAAAAGTAAATGGTAAGGAGTTATGATTAAATATACTTTTGTTGGCTCCATTGCCAGTAGCTGCAGAAAAATGATATAGTTTAAAGCATTCCTCACTGTTTCAGTTGGCATTAAAGGGTGAACCTATACAGCTGTGAAACTAAAATAAGATGCCTATGTATATGATGCAAATATATTACTCTTTCATTACAGATTTGTGTTTCCAGACTTCCTTGTCTACTGTCAAGTCTCAACTGCTAGCAAAAGCCTCTAAGTAGTGTTTCAATGTCCAAGGCCTGTCGCTTTTGGGGGGAAATAAACATTTTTCTTACAATGTCAAATTGCGTATGGGTCGTCAAGATGAATACCTAATGTCTGAAAAACAATTAGAATTGGATAATTTTTATACTACAAAATAAGATTTTTCTGAAAAATGTTAATGTCTTGAATTTTTGCCTTAGGAAATATGTGAGAGTATAGACTTTTTAATCAGCTGTTCAGTGATTCATTCTGTAGATCAGACTAAGAAGCATTTAATGTCTGCATTAACAACTGTCTTCTTGTATGCAGATGTTATTGTATAAAATGATTCCTTTTTGTAATTTGACTGTAATTTGCCTCACAACCAAAGAATTAAAATAGTGTCAGGTTTCAAGTGATTGCATCTGTGTTTTATGGAACGAACATTTTAGCTAACTTAAAAGTTTCCACTGAGTGACATGTGTCTGATGAATCAGATGCATTCATACCACCTCCTCCATCTGCTCCTCCTGTAAACCTTGATGGAAAAAACAGCAAACTGCAAAACACTATACATTTTCGAGTATTTTGTCATAGGGTGGTTAAAAAGAATCTCTCAAAGATGCAATGTCATTATCAAAATATTTATCATAATTCAGGGAGACTGAGGTAGACCTAATAACCAGGTGTCTGGGAAAAATTTTTTTAAAACAAACAATGATGACTACTTATTGTGTAGACGCTGATACTTGGTCAAGGTGAACCTGAGTGGGTTCAGCAGAGGACAAGAGCATTTCTCACATTTTTACTGAAGGCTGCAGTATTTATACTCATGTCTAAAATAACACAGTGACTTACTGTCCCTCATGTTTGTCTAACCAAAAGCTGGTGGATATTACTGCTGCTTACAAAAATATATGAGAAAAGGTGGTACCATAGGACAATACAGAGTGAACAGTTACAACCATATATAACTTATTTTTCTCCCTTTGTCTCCTTTTTCCTGGAGCTCATAGATACTGCCCATACACACACAGACACACGCATGCACACACCCACTTACGCACCCACGTACGCACACTTACACAGGCATACACACAGACACAGACATACAGGCTCACTTACACAGACACGATCGCATGTGCACACATGCACTCAAACACACACACACACGCACATACACAACCACCCACCAAAAATGGGCATGTCCCTCAACCACTGCCTGTAACAGAATTCAGTTGTATCATTCACATTCACAATAACATCACAACAAAAGAGATCATAATCATATTAATTGAGCCAAATACTTAATCTTAAATTTGTGAAGGCCAAAAAGCAGGACAGTTTTAATTGCAACATGTTTTGCCTTCTGCTTTTATTTCCATTCCATTATTTCCATATATTTCACATTAAATGGAGACTACTAAGAACGATTCGTGATTCTGCTTAGGATACAGAAAATGTGTACAATGGTTTTACTGATCCAACAGCAGAACAAGGTGAGTGATTTGATAAGAGTTGTCATGGGACAGGCAGAGATGATCAATCAGCTGATTTTTCTCAATTCTTATTCTGTACCTAAACTACAGTCAAGTCTGACTCCTATACAGATTCTAAGAGTTGAATTTGAAGTAAGCATCAGTTTTCAATTCAACTCATATTTGATTCCAGCACTGCCTTTATGGCAGGGTTGCTCAACATTGAGGACCTGTGGGGCCATAGAACAGATCTAACAGAGTATTAACTCCAATTCTGCTAACAAAGCACTAGCTCCAATTCTGCATTACTGTTAAAATGTACATATAATCACTGAAGAAGAATGATAATGTTGTTGTAACAGAATTTATTAACTGCTCAAATGCATTCATGAAGCAATGACTCTAATGGCTCTAAAATGTCTAAGTGTATTTCTTGAAACTACAAAAAAGACACTTCCCTGAATCTTAGACAGTATGTGCAAAATGAAACACTGATTTTAAAACCACGCACACACTCCTCAAAATGAACTGCACACCATATGAACTGATGAAAGAAATCTTGTTCACAAGGCACTGACAAATTAAAAACACAGTTATCTTAATGTATATGTGGCATTGTGTTCTTAGTGGTAAATATAGACTCCACTGCTTTTGCCTGAAATGCAACTAATCTGATATAGTGGATTGTCTAGAAACACCATGAACAAATGAGAAGTGAATAGTTCATTCCCCAGCAAAGGGTGTGTGCATGTGTGTGTGTGTATGTATATATGGCCTGTGTATTATCTGGGCGTAACATTGTTTTTTAAAAAGTGTAAAATAAAAAGGAATACAACGTCATCCAGTATAGTGCTATTTAAATTATTTTTAATCATATTTCTGTTAGATAAGGCAGGTTGTAACTTGACCAAGTACAGCAGAAGAGGCTGGAACTTTATTGGCTACTATGTCAATATGGAAGACATTGTATTACTAACATGTTTGACAGTATTCTTAAATGGTGTGCCTCATTTACAGGTCAAATCACTTGATGGTTGATGGGGAGCAAGTGTTTCTTTCGTGCTGATTAACATGAACGTGAGAGAGAGGAAAATATAAAGAGAGATAGAGGGACAGATACAAAACATCAGATTTACAACCATGTTTACAAAAGCACATTCAAACAACTCTCAATTACAGTTCACAATACATGAATTAGTACACAAAACACATAGTTCTATACATAAGAATTGAAACAACAGCATTAAAAAATAGAACAAGGAATCCTTGTTCTCATCCCTATACCACCACAACATTTCATTAACATCAGAAGCAATATTCCCCTTGTCCTGATTTTTTTTTCTGTCTTTTCTTTTTGCAGTTAAGTCCATCAACAGTTGAAATGAAATTTCAGTTAATTTTCTGCTGACACTGATGTTGTGTACTTTTAAAATATCAAAGTTCAAAATATCAAAACTATTCAGTTGCAATCTATTTCAGATGATTCCAGGTACAGTTCCATATGCCATCCTCTGTGGGTTCCAAAACATAACAAAAAGTTTATTTTTTAGATGCAAATGTAATCCTCCCTCTCTCTCTCTCTCTCTCTCTCTCTCTCTCTCTCTCTCTCTGTCTCTCTCTCTCTCACTCACTCACACACACATACACACACACACACACACACAAGTCTAAATGAGAGGTTCATTAATTACATTTTTGATGGTTATGCAACTGTCCTTTACCTGGGGTCAAAGGTATAAGGTGACCAGATGCAAACAGACCAAATGGGGGACAAGTAGTAAGTTTGTGTGGGACAAGTTACTAATGCTGAGAGATGATGTAAAACTTAGATATAATGTCAGTCTAACTGAATAAGAAACATTTGTATACACTTGTACTTATAGACATCCAACATGCATTGGCCATTACAGGCCCATCAAAGGCAACTGTACTTAAGCAAAGCAGCAGGTATCATACAGCTCAAGTCTTTCAAGTTAAACCCCTGACCAAATCCAACTATAAGAATAAATAAGGCTCAAAATAAAATATTACACAAAATAAAACAATTTCAATGCAAATCTTTATATCAAGCCAAAATCTCTATTGGATGAGTAGCATGGTCAGAAGGGATAAAAGAACTTTTTCCTTTCTTTTTGACCATGATGTCGGCTGACAGCGTTTACCTTCATATCTGTAACGTTTTACTAAGTTTGGTTTTTATGTGACGTAGCAAAGAAATTTGTCGGCCCCACAGCTGCACAGTTTGATTGACGGCCGCCACAGCCTCTTGATGACCGCACTCAATGCTCTCCTCTCAGCCGTTTGGTGAAAGCAAGGCTTTTAAAAAAAACTCGGCTATGTTGCATTTTTACTGCTTTTGACATAGCGCTATTAAATAGATTAGAAAGTATGCCGCAATGGCATAAGCGGCTCATGTGCTGGGCGGGTAAAAGAATGGATCCATTTATTTTTTATTTCTGACAGTTAAAAACCAAACGACCAGCGAAAATGCGGGACATTATCTCAGTATGAGGGATGCGGGACAAAGGATACAGGAGTTTTGTTTTTTGTTTTTTTTAATTTACAGGGCATAGGAGTTTTTGTTGTTGTTCCTCGCTTGTTTGGTTGGAATGTTTCTCCTCAGTACGAGGACGCGCCCCGTTTTCAAACCACCCACTCAGAATCTAAGGTTGAGTCCTGTCCAATCAGTTTTCATGGCGTATAGTGACAGTAACCAATAGCATTGTGTGCAACTGCAGCGCGAAATTTGCTTTGGGGAAGGGGTTACCTGAACATAAGGGAGGGAAGTCACAGAAGGATTACAGAAGTTGTGCTGCGTATTCTGTCGATAGTGTGCATTTTGAAGATGGCTTGCAAAAGAACACTTGAGTTTTCGAACGGACAGCGGAGTGGAGAGGCTACTCGTGCGCCGGGAATATCCAATTTTTCCAACGCCGAGTCTGAACGAAAAAAAAACAACTGGTGTCCCCGTTAAATGCATTATTAAGAAGATGTCTGAACAGCAGTAAACGTTCATGGAGAATGTTATTCGGCGGTTGGACAGGATGGAGTCCCATCAAAGAGGCGCAAGAGGAGTCTGCCCAGAAAAAGAAGACGAGAGGGGAATAACTCTGTTTCGGTAAGTTTATTTCTGTAGCCTTCTGGCTTTCGTCTTTGACTGCCGCGCATTCTGATACGTTCACATTTCTTTATCTGCTTCATCCCTTAATGTGGTTGAATTTAACTCTTGTATTAATTTTGCTTCTACAGGAAGCTGTGCGGAGAATGCATAATGCTGAAAACAACACGCACAGATATGATCCACGGACAAGGTAAGACAACGTGTTTTGTTGGTAGACTATATCGTCGCGATTGTTTCATGGCAGTGCTTGGAATTCTAAACAAACTTTTAATCAATCTTCCTTCTCCGCTTTTTTTTCTCTCTAGCATCCTGCAAGACCTATTGAGACTATTCGAAAGAGTTAGCGGGTGAATCCAGAGAACAAAGAGGGGGGCAGGATCGCCACTCGAACGAGGCAAAGGAGGAGAAGAGTAAGTCAAAACATCATTTCCCCACTAGTTCTTAGACTTTTTCTCCATTTGCTATTTTCACTGATCTAATTTCTGTTTTCACTGTGCTTTGCATCTGCACAAGGCCAGAGCCAGTGTTCTTTAAACTGAGGAAGAGGCTGCAATATGGAGGACCCCATCATTAGATGTAATTTCTGAAGAGGATGTCGCCATCTTGGCTGAAAGGCCAGCGTGGGTCCTCCCGCCTAGCACAGAGTTGTCTACACTGTGTGGGGTGCTACAGAATAGAGACCACGGAGGCTGAGTTGTTCTTGGGAATGCTCAACATTTAGAGTTTCATCTATGCTCCCAAAAAGCATTTGTATTATATACTATGATATTACAGTATATTCTGTTCTAATGTATTCTATTCTGTATTCTGTATTCTATATACTGTACATTGACACACACACACACACACACATATATATATATATATATATATATATATATATATATATATATATAAATAATTGTCAATTTATATGCCTTCTAAACTATATTATACTGTATTTTCTTTATAATAAAATTTGTGTAATTCATTTTTGTTTGCCAGACTATCTATACAGTCTACCTATGAACATAAAACAACACCACCACCAATAATATTAATAATATAAACCATATGAATTCATGTTTGGGGACCCACAATGGACCAATGGGGAAGGGTTTTAGAGGAGAGGCAAGGCATTGCTCCACCAATCCAAAGAAGGACTTTTGACCAATTGCAGGATACCTGGTGGCCTAAGGTGTGAAGTGCAAATGTTCCCTTGCAAGCACCCCCAAGGGATTATTCACCATGGCAACTAAGGGCTCTAGGCAGACCCCCAAACATGGTACATATTCAGTAGTATTCCATGCCGTGTAACAGAGCTGCAAACTGCCAGATACAGCCGATTATCTGTGGGGTATCTGGGAATGTACAAGAGTATTCAAGTCCGGATACACCTCTTTTCACGCAGTGATACACACACACAGATAAACAGTACATCACTACATATATACATATGATACATAATGGCATATGAAACGTGAGCTGTTCAAACTCATGATCATAGTGATGTGTTTCAAATGCTAATACCAATTAATTCATTCAGTTACTGCCACATAAAAATATCTGTTTATTTCACACTCTGCTACAACTATGCATTGCAGGCTATGTTGTCGTAAAAAAGCCACTTGCCATATTTAATGAAAATGGAATGCTGCCTAGTAACATATGACTCTCTGTCTTGCTGAAGTGTTTAATTGGACTGTATTTTTCGACTTCACTAGATTATCAGCATGCTCATTCAACTTTCGTATTGAATTCTTTTTTCAAGAACAGAGAAAATGTCACGGCCAAACCTCCTATGCATACGTCTGGTGTTCTTCATCGCTGTTCTTTCTGAAATAGGTGTGAATCTGTAATCTATGAATCTATTAATGAAATGTCTTATTGTTACAATTTTACACTTAAAAATTATTAGATCTTGTTTTTTTGTAAAAGTATGATTGAAACAAATTTCAGATGAACTGACTTACAGTATCGAGTGGTTCCACATGAAATCCATAGTCATACATGCATGTTTATTTGTGAGTTTATGTTTTTATATATTTGTACATACTCTTTGATATTTCTTAGCCACCAGCCAGCTGTCATTGTTGTGTGTGTAATGTTGTTCTTTATTTCTCTTATTACCAGATGGATATTGTCAGTATTTCACGAATGAGTGTGTCTTCACCTCCCGGGATCTGACAGATCTACAATACTTTCAGACTGTTTATTTTAACAAAGTTAAACATGCTCAGTTCAGCAGTAGTGTGGGGAAATATGTTGGGTTTAACAAACAAGGACAGAGGGATGCAGATTACTGGAATAATGACACTGCCTACATCCAGGGGCTGAAAGGTGAAATAGACAGATACTGCAGACACAATATTCCAATTTTCCTCTCAACTCTTCTCGACAAAACAGGTAAGCAACACACATTTAACCATTTTTTTTTTTTTTAATTTTAGCAAGTCCTACATCCCTCAAAACTCTCTGCTATGGCAAACCAAAGACACTAGTTATTACTATTGTGTCTTCATATTATGCATATGATGATGATTACTAAATTATCCCCTATTTCACAAAAAGTAACTGACACATATTATGACACAAAATGAACTCATATGTGAAACTGTGTTCCCACCATTATGACATTTCTGTTTTTTTCACAGTACAACCAAAGGTCCATGTGAGGTCAGTCAAAAAGGCCAGTGGCACACATCCTGCCGTGCTGATGTGCAGTGCCTACGACTTCTATCCCCAAGCCATCAAACTGACCTGGTTAAAGGACGGTAAACCAGTGACCTCTGATGTGACCTCCACTGAGGAGATGGCTGATGGTGATTGGTTCTATCAGGTCCATTCCCACCTGGAGCACATCCCCAAAACAGGAGAGAAGATCTCCTGTATGGTGGAGCATGCCAGCTTCACTAAACCCATGACATATGACTTGGGTAAGCAATCACTACCAGATACTGAAAATATATATTTTTTTTGTTTAAAAGCCCAAACTCATTGTGACACTTGTTCATAATTTGAGGTATTACAATAATGGTTCTCATCAAATTTGTGATGATCTCTGTTTTTCAAAGAACCCTCTGTGTCAGAATCTGACACCAATAAGATTGCTATTGGAGCCTCTGGACTTGTGCTGGGGGTCATCCTAGCAGCTGCAGGTTTGATCTACTACAAGAAGAAGTCCACAGGTCAGTGGGAGCAAACTTTACTGAATACCAAATCTAAGACTTTCACCACTTTATGAAGTACAGTTACAGACCTCTAAATGTTTAGTTTTAAGTGAACAAAAATGTAGTGCTTTGGTAGTGAAGCACGAATTAATAATAGGAGTATATATAACATGAACGAGCTATCATTGGCAGACTGTGCAAGTACTGTTTGTATGTAGTTATCACTTGATAAATATATCAAGAACATATGTTGGGACACAAGGGCATTTGTTAAAAATGGAAAATATTATTTTTGTAAACAGGGCGGATCTTGGTGCCTCATTAAGAGTCGGTAAGTCTATCATATAAAATTAATATCAGTATTATTTTTAATGCAGTAAAATATTTTTATTTGACATTCAGGATGTTAGCGACATTCACTGATGAATTAATTAAACCTTGCCTTGAAATACAGTTAATTTATATTTTGCAGGTGTTGATTCAAAGATCACGCTCAGGTGAAGAACCACCCCATTTTCTCAGCTGTGCACCTTATGTACCAAATTGTAACATTTGATATGGAGCATCTTATGAAATATATCTCAAACTTTCTGCTTGATAATATAAAAAACAGAATATCATTGGTTATCAAGTCACTGTGAATTTGCTGATGGAGGCAGGCTATCAAATGGCATGAGTGCAAATTTTCTGGACCAGTGAGGCAGGTAATCCTAAAAAAGTATGTCATAGGGGTTTAAAATCATTTCTAAATTTCTGAATTTTCAGTACTCCAGAGAGAACAGAGAGAATTAATAAAAAATGAAGATGAATACTTTTAGAGGGTTATGTTTTTCTGTAATCTCTAAGTGGTGTGCTACAGTAGTTTAGTGCCGCCAGTTGGTCTCTCTTCTGATGCTTTGACAATCTGCTGTGCATTGTAATCATTATGTATCTATCTGTAACTAGTTAGTTTCACAATGTTGTAATGAAATCCAACATTTTAAGGAATTCTGTTGTATGACTTTATTTGTAGATTTACAGATTGAACTTCTGCTTCTGTCTGAAATGATGCCAAACTTAATAAAGCATTCTTTGAGTGATGTGAATGGTTGTTTTATACTCTATAAATAAAGACACTAGCATCAATACACTGAACCACCTTAATAAACTTCAGCAAAAATTAAATATTTTGAATCTTTAACTTATTGTTCACGTAGCTAACGATTTACTGAGGAGATGTACAATAATGTATATAAACATACAGTCACTTCATTACATTTAAAAACATACACAGATTACAGAGAGTCTGTGTCCTCATTTAGAGTTGTTTTGCTTTTTTTTGTTTTGTTTTGTTTTGTTTTTGTCTTCTGTTTGTGAGTGACCCACACCCATAAATCTCTATACCTTTCAGTGTATAACCACACTCTAAATCTCAGGGAGAATTTGGGAGACTGGATGCATGTGCAAAACTAGAACTCTTAATGAAAGGCTCAGGCAGACCGGACATTCACGGAAGCAGGATAAGGCAATAGAGACAGCAACACAGGAACAGAATGATTGGAACCAGGACTGACAAACTTATGACAAGATTTCAGTTGGAATTAAGAGGAACACAGCTAAACAAAGAATGGGTATTTATACAAACAGAAGTCTTAATCAAAAAGCAAATCTGATCATGAGTAGCAGTTCTGATTGCAGTGTTCTTGTATGGAAGATTTTTTTTAACAAGAAATTGCCTATGGGACATGAGAACAATT
This sequence comes from Chanos chanos, assembly GCF_902362185.1. Lineage (NCBI taxonomy): Eukaryota > Metazoa > Chordata > Actinopteri > Gonorynchiformes > Chanidae > Chanos > Chanos chanos. Next base: position 54,842,826 of record NC_044495.1, on the reverse strand, counting down.
ACAAAGAATGTTTGTGATTAGATTTTTTTTTTTTTTTTTTTTTTTTTTACCAGTGATAAAGACTATGCACATAACTTTCTATTCACACTCTATCCCTGCTCCTTACTAATTTTCAGTGTTCATGGAACTATTCACAATAAACATCATGTGGATAGAAATTCATCGTGTCTTTGACCAGTGAAAAATTCCGTATGCTTTGTAACACTGCTGTTTTCGCTGCATGAGATTTTGACTGGCCAAAATGGTCAAAATGGTATTTTTTGTTTTGTTTTGTTTGGGACAGGACATTTAGGATATCAGTTAAGACAGTTATATCAGTTATTATACCTTTCAGAACAACACTTTTTCAAAAATAACACTTTTTCAAATGTACCAAAAGGAAACTAGACAAACAAACAAACAAATCACCAAAAAATCTCTTTCGCTATGTTTAATCTGCATCATTACTATATGTTCCTCACCTTTTTACTAGGTAATTTATTCAGATCAGTTTGTCTCAATTCAAGTAATTTCAGTGGGTCATGACACAAAGCAGACTAACAGAATATTGGACTGTGAGATTCCTAATGTCCAAGCCGAAGGCAATAGTAACAGTAACGATTCCTTAACCGTGCTTAAGAATCTTATATGTCTTTTTTCCTTTGTTAAAGTGAGTTGTTCTCCTCTGAAATCCCTTTATCCAGGGAGATTTCTTCACCTAGTCGTGGACCTTATTGATCAGTCCCCCCAGGATATCGTGATGTCATGATCGCAACAAGTAATGCAAATTCAACCAATCCCCATGAATTCTGCACGCCCTTGCAATTTTGTCCAATCACCGCAACTTTTCGGCAAATTTGACCATTCATCGTGGTTTTCCGCGAATTTCACCAACCATAGCAGTGCCTTGCGTAAAACGCTAAGCCTTACGTCACCAAATTCACTTGTTTTATGTTGTGAAGATGCAGACAGGTCCGACACGAACACCTCACATTTACCAACAAAAATAACTGCTAAAAGATACGGTGACCAGACGCCCCGGTTTGTCTGGGATTGTCCCGGTTTCAAGCTGGGTGTCCCAAGTCCTGACAAATATCTGTAAAACACTAAAATGTCCCGGTTTTCAACATTCACTACCAAATTGTCCCGGTTTTCACTATTAAAATAATAATTATAATAGGCTACTATAGGCCCTACTTGTTTTCAGCGCTTACACAGACGTTTCTTATGTTCTGGGGGGTATTTCAAGAAGCGGGTTTAGTGAAAACTCTGAGTTTGTTAACCCTGAGATGAAGGAAACTCTGGGTTTTCCGTTTCAGAAAGCGAGGTAACTCAAACTCTGGCTCAGTTACCGCAGTAACTGACTCTGTGAACCTAACCTGCTCGCTGGCAGGTTTTCTTCAACAAACCCTGAGTTTCTCCCTAGCTCCTCCCTCCGACTGAACCTGAAGCATCTGTAAAACATGGCGTCTCCTTTCGTCGCTAATCCGATCGGTGTTGAAACCAAATTAATTCACATAGCCCTATGCCGGGAGAAGTTTTTGAGACCCCAATTAGATGTATTATCATTCCCTGATGACTACGTAATCGAGCGTTACCGTTTTTCATCACAATCTATCATTTATCCGAACAACTGCGGCCTACATCTCTAATATTACACGCCGTGGACTTCTTGCTCTCAGATCAGGAGTTTCCTTTATCACACTGGCGACGCCGAGTATATCGGGAAAGCAACTGTTTGTAGAGCCGTAAAAAAGTGTCCCTTGTACTTAAACGGCTACTGCACATTTTCCTAGTGTCAGACCTCTAAGGACCATCAAAGAGGAATTACACAGGATTGCAGGTGCGTGATGTAGAATCATTCAGTTAAAGGTAATGATATTTTAAATTATATCGTGTTCATGACATTCTGCTGCGACCCCAGACTGGGATCAGTCGTTAGTTTTTATGTTGCAGCGTTTCCCAGTGTCATGAGCTGCATCGATGGCACTCAGATCCCTATCACTGCTCCTTCAGTTAATGAAGTTGACTATGTGAATAGGAAGTCTTTCCACAGCATTAATGTGCAGGTACACTGACTATTGTCTTACAATAACAAAGACTATACATCACAATATACTGCAACTAATATATCTCATTCTCTGCACTGTCAAGATCATATGTAATGCAGCACACTTGATCACAAATGTTGAAGCCAAGTGGCCCGGCTCTGTGCATGATATACGAATGTATCATCAGTGTACCCTGAGCAACAGATTTGCACATGGTAAGTAAAGCTTTGTACAAATATCATTCCTCTGTCTCCCTCTTTTAACACCCTCAAAATGTATCCACTGTATAATTACAGGAGAGTTTGATGGCCACCTGCTTGGTGACAGAGAGTACCCATGCCAGCCCTCTCTGTTGAGCCCTTACTCTGAGCTGGGCCCCCAACAACGTTCCAGTGTGGCCCACTGCAGGACTAGAGCTTGGGGTGAGATGACAATAGGCATGCTCAAAGCTTGGTTCCAGTGTCTGCGTAAACTCAGGGTAACCCCAGAGACGGCGTGTGACATTTTGCCATGTGTTGTTCTCCATAATAATATTGCCACAATTAGAGGAGAGCAGCACCCTGCTGCACAAATGAATGATCCTGAGGAAGACAGTCCCATCCACCCTGCAGATGTCCTGGATGGAGGAGCTGTCTGAGAGAATTTGCCAAAAACATTTCACAGATTAAGATACCACCACCCCCAGCAGGCAAATAAAAAAAATCAGTCACATTTTATTTGGTCTTCTTTATTTCCTACAAATGCAACAATTACTATATTTAGATTGTTCCAACAATTAACAATTCACCTGTGACCATGCACCCACCTCTAACTGCTGTTCCAGTAATTGAATTTCAAGATAGGCCATTTAATCTGCCACTGCAAGTGCATCATTTCTCAGTCAGTTTTAGCCATTTTCCTCCTTAATTTATAACTGAGAAAACATAAGGATGACATTAAATTCTACAGATCTACATGCAGAATTAACCTGGCATTTATTGAACATCTCACTGTGTCAGTCTGTGCTGTGGAGGTTGATGGACTCTCCTCCTGGTAATGCCCAGTCATGCTCTGTTAAAAAGGACAAGAACATGTCATCCCTTCAATGTGCATTTTAAACTCAAAATTCCACACAAGAATGTAAAAACATTTTAATAGGGAGAGAAATAGCAGTAGCTACCATGCATAATATTAATGCAAAGCACAGTAGGCCTTTCTGAATCCCTCTCTGTGGCAGCAGACAACGTGTCTTCATCATCCTGTGATGAAGAGCTTTCTGTTTCAGTATACTTTAAACTACTATAATTGGCAAAATCTCTGGGAGTATTTACAGCCCAAATGTTAATCTGCTAAGCAGGATATTAGGCAAGAGGACATTTGTTTGTGTTAAAACAGCATTCTGTTGGGGGTTAAAGCTACTCCAAGTTGAAATAGCCACTGAATGACATTTACTTGTTTTAATATGTCAAATATGATTAAAACCAAAATGAGGTACAATCATGAGCCTGTAGGCCTAAGCAAAATGTGTCTTACCTGTTTGAAATATGTTTTTATATTTCATTTTCAGCGGCTACCAAGTGCGCTTTGTGCCCGTAGGATTGCTCCTAAAAGAAAACAGAATTTTATTCAATTACATTCCACCACTGTCAGCTGTAATATTAAAAGAAAGTGTGCTTACATGTTAAACGAATAGACTTCTGCATTCAAATCTACGCATTGACTCAGTCAGCAATTCTCTCCCACGCCAATTATCTCATCTTTGCTGATGCAGGTGGGAACCGAACCAATCACCTTTTTGTTGTGAGGCGACAGCGCTACCCGCTGTGTTACCGTGCCACCCCAAATTATGCTCATACCCGCCATAAACACGTATCAGAATTTGCAGCGGGCTGAAGTAAAACGACTTTTGTTTTCGCCGGTTGCCATGGTGAATCGTAGTATCGGGGCTCCATTGATGATGGCTTTTTATAATTGTCATGCACGCGCTTAACTCGGAGTTAACATACGCAGGCTGTGTCCGAAATGGCATACTAGCGTACTGCATACTACATACTAGCCTAGTATACACTGCATACTGCGCACTACTCCACACACTAGTATACAGTATGGTACGCAATTATGACAACTTTCGTGTAGTGTACTACACGTTTGCTATCGGTTGGGCTATCTGTTCTGTTAAAATCGAACAACACACGACAACCATAAATATGTATCAAAAGTAGCCCTATAAGAAAGCGTATGAAGATTTATTACACCAAAATATGCAACTGATACATTTATATTCGGAACTGCAGCTGCAGTTGTAGTTGAAGCTGGTTCGGTCGCTGTCCGCCATGTTTTTAAATTTTTTTGACAGTTGGAAATCACCACGTTGCTTCATGGGATGCAGTAGTCGGCGAAGTGAGCTCGGGATGTATACTAGAAATTTTCGCCAGAGTAGTACATCATCCGGGTAACTGTAGTGTACTGCAAAATTTTTATTTTTCACGTACTGCATACTACTTACTACTTTTACGTCATAATTAGTATGCGAGTAGTATGTAGTATGCCATTTCGGACACAGCGGCAGAGTTGATCGAACCAACTCAGATCAGCTTTTCTGGAACCGAAAACTCAGAGTTTCCCATCTCAGGGTTCATCAACTCAGAGTTCAGAATTAAACTCGGAGTTTGTTAAACCCGCTTCCTGAAATACCCCCCTGTCCCACTCTTTATTACCTAACCCAATTGAAAAACACAAACAACAATGCACCACGTGTCTGAATTCAACAGTGATTTGTCTGTATGTGTGTCAGTCAATCGATGTGTCGTTGTCAAAGCTGTTGCTATGACGCTTGTGGCTCTGTCTGACAAAATCTGTTAGTACGCTAACGGTTAGCATCATGCCGAAGGGAAAGTCGGTCTTCTCTAAAGACCTCCAGAAGGTTACCCATTTCTTCATGAAGAAGCCGGCAATTAAAATGCTGCGTTCTGCACACGCTGCATGAGTACATTCTCGGTCGCGCGCGGTAGAAATGCCGACATAAAAGACGGCCAAACATAAGCAGTGGCTACAAGCGGGAAGTAGCACTTGTGACCTACTTCAGCGGGGCAAACTCCGGTGACAGATTCAGTTATAATTCAACAGAAAAAAAATTGCAACTTTTTTTGCAATTTTCATTTGCTCCCGCAATTTCATTGAAAAAAAAACAAAACAAAAAACGCCTAAGAGCATCGCAACATGCATCGCAATTTTTTTTTTTTTTTAAAGCTGCTGTTAAATCAGGCATTTAGGCTGCAACAATCCCAAAAAAGGCCCACAAAATTCTGGAGGGACTGAATGATTCCTGTACATTGTAACTCAGAATCTTGTTTCCACATGTTGCAATAATTCTTGCTATTGGCTGACGTGGAAGAAATATTTCTGGGGCAGAGGGGATTTTTGCAGACTGGTCAGACTGGAGAGACTTGAGGTTGGCCTAGTTACACTGTTACATGTGGGTTTCACTGTTGGTGTAACCACTGTACATTCAAATGTCATATACAGAGATTAAGAATATCACATTGAGAGAGTTCACTGTAAAATCAAAATAACAATGAAGACAACTTTTCATCTTAGGAGCAATGATTTGGTTCAGATAAAATGCAGCAAGGAATGGTCCATGAGCAGGCTTGGGGTGGTCCAATTAGACTTTTATGAACACCCTAGCAGGGGTGAAAAGGAATGCTGCTATCAGACAGAGCAGAGGTAGAATGCATTCACAGACAGTCCATACTAGAATTTCCTCAAGTTTCCATTCTCAAAGCAGCAATACACTAATTCATATCTAAACTTATTATGTACGGCCAATAAGCTTCAAGGAAGACTCAAGTCTATTCAACTTATTTGACATTTTTAAGAGAAAGAGCATATCCAAAACACACCTGAGGGGTATTTTGAATGACACTGCAAAGATGGACAGAGATGCAAATTAGAAAAGAATAGAACATTCAGTGGGGGAAAAAATTACAGGGAAAAAGTCATGATTATGGGGGTGACTGAACACATAGTGGAGGCACAGCAAAATCACAGCTTCCATATTACTGAGTTGCGTACAGTGAAATTATAACTGCCTGGTAACAGCTCTGCCTACCCCTTTGAAGATTTTAATTGGCTATGGCAAGCTATTTAGGGTCTTTGAATTTGCTTTCAGTTTTAATACGGTCACATACATCAAGTTTTCTTTCCACTTAAAGGGGTGTATGGTTTAACAGTGTGAGTGAACAAAAATGGCTGGGAGTTCCCCCAGTCGCTCTCAATTTTTGAAAAACATACAAAGCATCTTTCATTTTAAGCCTGCTTTTGTATGCCTGTTTCTATATGTCCACCCTGTGAAATGTGGAATTCACCATAGTATGCTATCTGTGTCTATTATACTGATGGGCGAGATACATGCACAGAACTTCGGTTTCAAAGCTTCTACAAAAGCCATACCAGTCCCTGCATTTATAAAGGGGTATCCCTGATTATGTTTTCTGACACTGAAAGTGAAGACTGGTCATAATGAAATAATTGTGCTGATGGTAGCAGCATTGTTCCTTTTGTTGTTGTTTCATTTCAACCTGGGCTAGACCACCGAGATCACATCCTCTTTGTTGTTTCATAAAGATCACATGAAATGCATAACATAGGCCTGGGTTTCCATGGTGACCACTCACACAACTCTACAGCCTGTACATACCTGTTCTCCTCTCTTCCTGACACACACAAACAATGGTAACCCTGGCTAATCTTGTTATAACCGCAATGCTCTTCATAGAGTGTCAAATGCTGCATAGTCCTTAGAAAATATGACAGTTAGGTGATGTACGTATACTGCTAAAATACATGTATTATCCTATATTTGGGATTGTATGAAATGATATAATGACAGATCTCTGTAAAGCATCAACATTCAGACCAATTCTGCTGAATCCAGAGTAGTGTTTGGTGAACAGGAGTGTGTTTTCTGACAGCACAAAGACTGTCAATAAATTAATCTTCATGTTCAAGCAACGCTTTCCAGATAGCCTGCAATGCTGTTAAAATGACACAGTTCATATTGTAGAAAGCCCTTGAAAGCTTCCACTTTTACAGCCAAACTACTTCAAAGAAAACTGATAAGAATGAGGATGTAACTTGGCAGTAAATGTCTACTTTGTTGAGGTAGACATGTTAAGTGAGCAGTGGTTCTTGCTGATTCATAGGTGCTCTGAATCTTCATGTCAAATTATATTTTCCCTGGCTACTGATACTGTAACACTACCCTGTAACTGCCATTGGCTGTTTTGTGGAAATATTTCTGAAGCAGATGGGACTTTTGGAAAGTAGACTAACAGGAGACACATTCTGTGGTTGGTTGTGGCTTAACTCAACAATTCATAAATATGTTCGAGGCACTGGTGACGCTAATCAAAACCTACACCAGTATTATGAGTGTGGCAAGCTTGCACTGAACTACAAGAAACGTACCAGCTCTTGAAACACTGGGACTTTCCTTGACATGTTTATTCAAGCTGGTTTATCAAGCTTATGTTGGTCAAATGTCAAGTGAAGGTCTCACTTAATTCTTGTACTTTCACTCTGTTCTCATTCATGAAACACTTTCTAATGTTTTCAACTGAATAGAAAATAATCAAAAAGCCAGTTGCTAATTTTCTCAGCAAACAATCTTCTTCACATTCCCATTGTGGTTAGATACAGAACTAGAGAAATATTAACCTTTTTTATTATAAATGTAGACTGTAAAGACAATGAAAAGAAATATCAGGCAGTATCAGTTTCTGAGCTGATAAAATTCATTCTAAAAGCATCATAGAACATTGGATCACACAGTCTTTCTTGAACTCTTTTGAGGCACACAGACATTTACCATTTCACAAGTTATCGTACATGAAATACATAAAGATGAAATGATGAACTTTGGTACTGCTGTTCTTTTTTGATGTTATAGTCCTGACTTCTTTGTTAAATATTACAATGTATGTATTATTCTGTTGTATGGAATCCAGTTTTTCTTGTAATAGATAACTGTGATGATGTGACAACGTTTAGTGTGAGCATCTTGCTAAGAAATGTGTCTATCGGTCCACATTTTCTACATACTGATGAAAAAAAAGGGAGGGAAAATATTTGTAATAAACTTTCGTATACATTACCTTAGCTAACCCTGCCAGAGTAGGAAGTTCCAAACAGACCACAGGTTAGAGTAACAATATAATATGATCTGAAAGTGAGAGCTCAGGATTGACAGCTACATGCCATACCCATTTTTTGAAACAAATATTTATGAATCCTAATATTTGTTCATACACTACAAATGTCATGGAAATATATTTCACCGACCTCAGACTAAGTTTGTCACGATATAGTATGTATTTCTGCCTTACCAGAGATAGGCTAGACTCTCTCTCTCTACAGGGACTTGGTACATGTAAACCACCTAAACATAAAATAATTTAGTCTGTGGTACACAACATAGATTGAATAATTAATGTATTAAGTTGTAGTGTGTTGGACAAATTTTAATAATTTCTTTTTATTTGGGGTAAATCTAGTGAAAAGACCTGAACAAAATATGACCGCGAAGTAATTAAATTCTGAAAGGGAAATAATATCTTCCCTGGTTACTCATACTGTGATTGTGTTTCTCTTCTGTAATTGGCTGGTTTGAGAAAATTGTTCTTGTGAAGAAGGGACTTTTCCAAACTGATCTGAGGTTAGAGTTTGTTTTGTGTAACATAGCAATATTATCAGCCCTAAAACATTATGATGGTTTGATGTATTAAGATAAGGAGAAAACATCCACATAACATGCTTCAAAATATGTCTGTTTATTTAAATGGATTTAAAGTAAGCATACACACTCTTAATTACACACTGTAATGTATAAGTACCAAGTGTGAAGGGATTTAATTACAGAAATCAAGGGTACTGGTGTAACTGATTTATGATCATCAATTTCTGAATGTGTGCTCTTTGTTTAGTGTCTACAGATATATGATGTATTGATATATCTGCTTTTAGTCACAATATGTCAAAAATATGCTTACAGTAATTTTTTCGTATTGGACTTGTTTATGATGATTCCCCAGCCTTCAATCTTGTTGTGAGGTGTAGCACAGCTGAGGAAATCACAGCTACAGTCTGTCTCTGGCTTGCTCTGAAAGAAGTGATCCTTTCACACTGCATACTCATAACAGTTATTAGCTTTAACTTTCACTACAGGTCTCACTGTTTGCAGGAGAATCAAGATGCAGTATGCACTTACTTTGTTCCACATCAGCTTTTTTCTTTTTCTTTTCTCTTTGGTTCCCTGTTTATTACATGTGATGATGATTCTGAATAGGAAATTATATCTTCCCTGGTTACTGATACTGTAATTGTGTTTCTCTTCTGTCACTGGCTGGTGAGGAAGGGACTTTCCCAAAGTGGTCTGAGGTTAGAGTCTTTTCTGTGCAGCATGTCCACATTATCAAGCCTAAAACATTCTGATAGTTTGATGTATTCAGATAACGAGATAACATCCCCTGTCACATGCTTCAGAACATTAAATTCATTAATTAAATGAATTTAAGTTCACACTTACTGCAAAACACAATTAAACCTATGTTATAGATTTCAGTTAACTGGTTTGATTTATTGTCATAAAGAGTGCCCCGCAAAAGATAACTGCAAAGAAGGATAAACTGCCTTCAGTAGCAATTTGGCTCCAGGTTTTGCTTTTGACTGGCCACAATATGAAGCATACAGTCAAAATTATGATGGCATCTGCTCTTCTTATGTAGAAAGAGGAAGTTTCTCAGCTAATTTGATTCTTCTTTCAGTATAATTATGGTCACTTGAGATGAATCAGATTCTTTCTTCACTCACAGTGTGCAGGCCTGACCGTGTTTGTGTTGGAGTTGGATTACTTCCAGTTTCCTCATTCAACACAGCAACTGTGTGATCAGTGTTTCTGGTTTAAATTTAGTTGCTATGCACAGTTTTGCATCCGTGAATGGTGAAGTCTTCCTGGATACAGCTTCGTAATACATTAAGACATGTTGTAATTGGATGAGGATTTTGAATTTATAGAAACCGATCATAGGTATAGTCTGTGTGGTTGACACAATTAAGATTCACTGGTTCATTAAGATAGCAATTTTTTTTTCATAGCACCCTTTACTGTGGTTTAAATATGACAGATGACTTACATGTCACCTGAGCCCACCTGTATCACATAAACTTTTCTAACTCTGTTTAGACATTGATAAAAGCATACGCAGCCTCACAGCATACTCAAAACAATTGCTTTGTTTCGTAAACTGGATTGACACAGTATGTAAAGAAAACCTGTCATAATTATCCAAGATCTAGAGTCCTCTAAACATGAAAGAAACCCAAATGTTTATTGCCATTCTTTATTATTTGTTGCTCCATATGTGAACTGTGCCTCATTACTCTCAGATCTACTGTTTTAGTAGGCCTCTATCAAGTGCTCTGTCTACTCAGCAAAAAACTATTTGTCTGTGATATATGGACCATCTATGGGAGTATTTGTCTGCTCCAGCTATGATAACTGTGCAGTTTTGTTCTAGTTGTCTCTCATACATGTTATACAGGTAGGACAGGACATAAATCTTTCTTTCCTTTTTTTAAAACTTTGAATCACTTGAATTGAAAAGACCACAGCATATTCAACATTATAAATTAACCATAACAATGAGTCCTGTAAAAGGTCATTAAAATGAAATCTCAGTTTTCATATAACAGCATAGTCTCTGCTGTAAGAGGGTTTGATAGACCGTATCATGCAGCTTGCAGTCAAAATGATGAGAATATGTCATTTCTGCCCTTCTCAAAGTCAAGGAGGGAAACTACTCAGATTCTTTATTTCCTCTTTCAGGTCACTTCAGGTCACCAGACAAGTTGATTTTTTTTCTAAGTCTCCAAGTTTGATATTGTGTGTTGAGATTTTACCTTGAACATCTGCAAAGTCCACAGCAACTTTGCAATTGCTGTTATCCAGAGTAAAATTAGTGTCATCAAGAGAACATTTGGCATTATCTTGTTTCTAATTTTGTATGTAACAGACCTTGTTCAGTAGAAGCATCTTGCTAAGTGTAACAAGCTCATCTCCTCCCCCACCGACTTCAGCCATCAGCGTCTCGGGTTTTCTGATCACCGGTCTGTTCACTCATCTCCCGCACCTCTCTTCACTTTCGTGCTCTCATTCACTCCCTTACTGAAACCTCTCTGTTTTCATAGCACTCTGCGAAGTCTACACTTGCTATACATGTATTCCGAGCGGCTCTAGTTACGAACCTGATTTGTTTGTTTCTATCTTGTATTCTCTTGTTTGTTAGCTACACGAAATTCTATTAGTTATCTACTTATTTCAGTGCCGTGTTTTCTTTTATACTTTCTCCTGTTCTGGTTTGTGTTTTTTTGCAATAAGTTTGTAAATAAACTCTGCCACTCCGCACTTGCGTCCTGCCAGTTGGTGATTCTGTGACACTAAGAAATACTTCTGGTGGTCCATGTGACCAACATACTGATAAAATGTCGAGGAAAAGTACTTGTAATAAACTTTAATATGTATTACTTTTACTGATATTAACTGTCACACTGGTGGAGTGGTGCAGGACCCGTGCGCAAGACACTATGAAGAAGGTGACAAAAGGAGGACTGTACTGACAAAATAAAGATGAAAATACAAGTGCAACCAGGAACAAAACTGATAACAAAAGGTGCAGCCTAACAGTGTGCAAACTAACACAAACAACGATAGACAAAGGACAAGGCAAACACTAGGGCTTAAACAGGGGGAGAACTAAACAGGGCAAAACAGGATTGGTTCAAATTAACGAGGTTAATAATGAGACAAACAGGAACAGGTGAGGGGCGGAGACAGACAGAACAAGAGCACAAAGACCGAACAAAACAAAATGGAGGTGCAGGCTGTGACACTAACAGGTTCCAAATAGAGGACAGATCATAGTATCCGTAATATAACAAAAACTCGGCTTCACCGTGTCCAAGTTTAAAGTGAAAGTCTAGAGATTATAGCACATAGCTAAAACACTCTCTTCATATTAATGTTTTTGGACATTAAAAATGTCTTTTATTTTGCACACCTCTGACTCAGTTTGCCATTAAATAGTACATATTTATACATCACACATGTAGTAGCACAGTACATGTACATATTACAGTAGCACAGTACATGTACATATCCCCTCTACAGGGGTTGCTGTATTCTGATACAATAAAATGATATGTTTAGTTTGTCATTTATGCTACACACTGTAGATCGCACAATGCATGTATTATGCTACAGCACACTGGGGAACTGTTGTTATTTTTCTCTCTTTTTTATTCTTTCATAAGGTAAATTTGGTGAAAAATCTCAAACGAACCATAATCGTGAGATGACGTAACTTTGAATATGAAATCTTATCTAGTTACTGATACTGTAATTGTGTTTCTCTTCTGTCATTGGCTGGCTTGAGAAAATTGTTCTCAAGAAGAAGGGACTTTTCCAAAATGGTTTTGAGGTTAGATTTTGCATTGTGCAATGTGACAATATTATAAACCCTATCAGCAATGTGATGGTTTGACACATCCAGATTAAGAGAAAATACCTTGCACAACATGTTCAGGAATATATTTGTTTAGTTAAATTATATTGAGCATTCAGACCCTTGTATTGGCCAATCATTTTAAGTACAGACTGTAATAGTTTCACACTTGCATAATAATAATAATAATAATAATACAAGTTTATTTAGAGCCCAGTATCACTATTTATAGTCTCAAAGGGCTTTACACATCCACAACAAAGTCAAATCAAAATGATATTATCCGTAATTTAGAGAAAATAGTCTTTAGTTTTGTTTTAAAGGTATGAAGAGAGTTTGCCCCACTAATTTCTGTTGGTATACCATTCCAGAGGAATGGTATACCAACTAATAGTCCAGAACCTTGAGAGCGCAGAGTGCGAGGTGGGTTATAGGGTGTAATTAAGCCAGACAGGTAGGAAGGCGCAAGCCCATGTAAAATTTTATATGTTAATAAGAGGACCTCAAAATCTGCCCTTGCATGAATTGGGAGCCAATAAAGAGAAGCCAGGATAGGTGAATGTTCACTTGCAAAGAAGCCTTTGTTTGGTGATTCTACAGCCTTCAGTCTTTAAAGGTTGTTTTGAGGTGCAGCCCAGTTGGGGAAATTAAAGCATAGTTTCCACTAAAACCAAAACAAAAAGTCCAATCTCACTGCATAGTTACACTGCTTATTATCTTTAACTTTGTAGGTCACACTGTATGCAGAGTCATTAAATTGTAATATGAACTTGTATGATCTGATGTCAGATCTGGTTTGTTTTGGTTCCCTGTTTATTAAACATGTCATTGTGATGTATATGTTTAATCAGGTGCAACTACATCTGTATGTCATTGTATACTGTTCAAGGTCCAAGGTCCAAGACAAATTTCATTCAGGGCAAAATAGTTGATATTATCTTGTTTTGTCTTATCCAGTTTTACTATGCTGTTTATCGTCCCTGGTTAGTTCCTCCGGGTTCTGTGTATGTATTCTGCAAGATATGGACTTTACTCCTTGATAAACTGATTCATCCATTATCTATGTGACCTGTTTAATAAGCACAAAATGCACTATGGTGTATTGTCTATAGCATTTTCCCACAGCAGCAACACTGGAAACCAGCAAAACTGTACGACTATTGTTCTGGTTTATTTTCAGAAGACCTTAGCTGGAATTTCTCATTTGGAAGCCATTACAAAAGCCATCAATTTTATAAAAGCGTATACCAGTTGATGATTTTGTCAGCTCAAATGCCATTTAGTTGTAATGAAACAACTGTGTTAATTAAAGATGCTTTTTTATTTTAAATTGTTTTACTTTCACCTTAGCCACACAATCTAGATCACATCCTCTCTGAAGTTTCATAAAAATCACATGAAACGTGTCTACACAGGGAACATTTCCAAAGTGATCTGTAGTTGGGTGTGTGGCATAACTCAGCGATTTCTGAAGATGTCAAAAGCTGTAGTGATTTGTGGCCTTCTGGAAGATTAACCTCTCTTTGAAAGCCATGCATACTAAGAACGTGTTATGATGGCTGATATCCTGTCAAAAAACTTTGGGTGCATCTGCTGTTACTCAAACTTCAGTTAAAAAAAAATACCCCCCAAAAATCCATCCATCCATCCATCCATTTTCTCCCGCTTATCCGGGACCGGGTCGCGGTGGCAGCAGGCTGAGGAGGGTCGCCCAGACATCCCTTTCCCCGGCTACATCCACCAGCTCCTCCTGGGGGATCCCAAGGCGTTCCCAGGCCAGTCGAGATATATATTTCTCCCAACGTGTCCTGGGTCTTCCCCGGGGTCTCCTCCCAGTTGGTCGCGCCCGGAACACCTCCATAGGGAGGCGCCCAGGAGGCATCCTGACGAGATGCCCGAACCACCTCAACTGACTCCTTTCAATGCGGAGGAGCAGCGGCTCTACTCCAAGCTCCTCCCGGGTGTCCGAGCTCCTCACCCTATCCCTAAGGGTGCGCCCAGCCACCCTGCGGAGGAAGCTCATTTCCGCTGCTTGTATCCGCGATCTCATTCTTTCGGTCACTACCCAGAGTTCATGACCATAGGTGAGGGTTGGAACAAAGATCGACTGGTAAATTGAGAGCCTTGCCTTCTGACTCAGCTCCTTCTTCACCACGACGGTCCGGTACAACGACCGCATGACTGCCGCCGCCACCCCGATCCGCCTGTCAATCTCCCGCTCCATTTTACCCTCACTCGTGAACAAGACCCCAAGATACTTGAACTCCTCCACCTGAGGCAGGAACTCAGTCCCAACTCGGAGGGGGCAAGCCACCTTTTTCCGGCATAGGACCATGGCCTCGGACTTAGAGGTGCTGATCCTCATCCCGACCGCTTCACACTCGGCTGCAAACCGCCCCAATGTGTGCTGGAAGTCACAGTTTGATGAGGCCAATAGGACCACATCATCTGCAAAAAGCAGAGACGCAATCCTAAGGCCACCGTACTGGACACCCTCCTCACCCCGACTGCGCCTTGAGATCCTGTCCATGAAAATTAAGAACAAGATCGGAGACAAGGTACAGCCCTGGCGGAGTCCAACACTCACTGGGAATGAGCTTGACTTTGTGCCGAGAATACGGACACAGCTCTCACTGCGGCTGTACAGGGACCGAATGGCTCGCAGCAGCGAACCTGGCACCCCATACTCCCGCAGTACCCCCCACAGGACACCCCGGGGGACACGATCGTAAGCCTTCTCCAGGTCCACAAAACACATGTAGACTGGACTGGCAAATTCCCATGATCCCTCCAGTATCCGTGCGAGGGTGAACAGCTGGTCCGTTGTTCCACGGCCAGGACGGAATCCACATTGTTCCTCCTGTATCCAAGGTTCAACAATCGGCCGCAGTCTCCTTTCCAATACCCTAGAGTAGGCTTTCCCAGGGAGGCTGAGTAGTGTGATACCCCGATAGTTGGAGCACACTCTCCGGTCCCCTTTTTTAAAAATGGGGACCACCACCCCCGTCTGCCACTCCACAGGCACTGTCCCTGACTCCCACGCGACGTTGAAGAGGCGTGTCAGCCATGACAGCCCAACAACATCCAAAGCCTTCAGCATTTCAGGGCGGATCTCATCCACCCCTGGCGCCTTGCCACTGTGGAGTTTTCTAACTGCCTCAGTGACCTCTGCCAGAGAGATGGGTGACGACCCTCCTGATTCTTCTGGCCCTGCCTCCTCTATGGAGGGCGTGTCAGTCGGATTTAGGAGCTCCTCAAAGTGTTCCTTCCACCGTCCGACCACATCCTCAGTTGAGGTCAGGACCTCCCCGTCCCTGCTGAGAACAGCCTGGACGAGGCCCTGCCTGCCCTTCCTGAGTCGCCTGACGGTTTGCCAGAACCTCTTTGAGGCCAACCGAAAGTCCTTTTCCATGGCCTCCTCAAACTCCTCCCATACCCGAGTTTTTGCTTTCATGACAGCCGTCGCTGCTGCCCTTTTGGCATGCCGGTACCCCTCAGCCAATTCCGGAGTCCCCCGTGCTAGCCAAGCCCGGAAGGCCTCCTTCTTCAGCCTGACGGCTTCCCTCACCGGTGGCGTCCACCACCGGGTCCTTGGGTTGCCGCCACGACAGGCACCAACGACCATCTGGCCACAGCTCAATGCTGCCGCTTCAACAATGGAGGTTCTGAACAGGGTCCATTCAGACTCCATGTCCCCAGCCTCCCTCGGGATCAGGGAGAAGCTCCGCCGGAGGTGTGAGTTGAAGATCTTCCGCACAGGGTCCTCAGCCAGCCGTTCCCAGTTCACCCTCACTATGCGCTTGGGTTTACCAGGTCTGTCTGGCAGCCTCCCCCGCCATCTGATCCAACTCACCACCAGGTGGTGATCAGTTGACAACTCTGCCCCTCTCTTCACCCGAGTGTCCAGCACATACGGCCGCAGGTCTGATGAGACAACTACAAAGTCGATCATCGACCATTGGCCTAAGGAGCTCTGGTACCAGGTACACTTATGAGCTACCTTATGCTCGAACATGGTGTTCGTTATGGACAATCCATGACTCACACAGAAGTCCAATAACAAAGCACCACTCGGGTTCAGATCAGGTAGGCCGTTCCTCCCAATCACTCCCCTCCAAGTCTCTCCATCATTGCCAACGTGAGCATTGAAGTCTCCCAGTAGAACTACAGAGTCCCCAGATGGTGTCTTCACTAGGACACTTTCCAGTGTATCTAGGAAGGCTGGGTACTCTTAGCTGCTGTTCGGCGCGTACGCCGTCACGACAGTCAGAGATTTCCCCCCTGCAACCCGAAGGCGCAGTGAGGCAACCCTTTCGTTCACCGGGACAAACTCCACCACGGCGGCGCTCAGTCGGGGGCTAACAAGTAACCCCACACCTGCCCGCCGCCTCTCGCCCCAGGCAACTCCAGAGAAGGACAGAGTCCAGCCCCCATCCAGGAGTTTGGTTCCAGAGCCAAGACTGTGCGTAGAAGTGAGCCCAACTATATCTAGTTGGTATCGCTCCACCTCCCGCACAAGTTCCGGCTCCTTCCCCCCCAGAGAGGTGACATTCCACGTACCAAAAGCCAGTTTCTGCACCGTAAGTCCAGTCCGCTGGGGCCCTCACCCCATCCTGCCACCCGTGTGGCATCGCACCCGGCCCCTATTTCTCCCCTCGCAGGTGGTGGGCCCACGAGAGGGCCCCCCAAAAATGTTTATCATTAATTACTTTTTATCATTAACTACTTTTTGCTACTACATGCTTTTATCACCTCATGGCTGGACTATTGCAATTCCTTGTATATGGGACTGACCCATTCCACCCTGCCAGCAGCTAGGCTTTCAGCTGGAACCAAGAAAAGACAACACATCACTCCCGTCTTGGCTCACTTACACTGGTTACCAGTGAAATACAGAACTCATTTTAAAATTTTACTATTTGTTTTTAAAGCCCTCAATGGATCAGCTCCACAATACATCACTGATCTGCTGATTCCATATTCTGGCCCTAGATCACTTAGGTCATCCTCACAGCAACAGGCGCTTTCGGACCGAACAGTTCTAGGGTCTAATTCGATAGGAACTACCCCCTGTGGAGCTTCCCCTAGAACTACATTCGTTCTAGGGCCTTTTTTCTGTTTGCTTTCGCACCGCCAGTAGGAACGCTGAAGTGACGTAAGCCGGCCGACGGTATAGCAGCTAAGAGCTGTTGTTTACGACTAACCAGGATAGCTGCACATTTTGAAGTACAAATTTAATGACTTTTAAGACCTTTTAAATACCTCCAAAAGGAAAAAAAGAACCATTACTGCGGCAAAAGAAATCGACAAACTAGACTACAGTATACGCAATGAGTTTTATTGAATTTGAATGACAGAAATATTGATTGCACATTAGATAACCTATAACTGCCCTCTCATTAACGAAAATAAAACTGTATGGCGATAGACCCAGTCCAATGGAAAAAATAATTTCCCAATGCATTTATGCATTTACCACCGCAGTAGCAGTGAATGACTTGATGGGCATAGTACTTTTCGGGTGCTAGCGCTTGTGCCTGACCCTTGCTCGCGGCATCGTGTTGTTTTTTTTTTTTTTTCCTTTTTCCCCGCCGCAGCCCTCAAATCGTAAGCTGGATAAACACATTCTTATTTTAGGTTAAAATGCGTATCACAGCCACACAAGCGGACACACAAGCACCTACCGAAGTGGAGTGCACGCTACCTCTTCAATGTACAAATATACATTGGACGTTGCAAAATGGTCATTGTTGGGGGATATAAAATACCGGTACAATAAAACAT
Organism: Chanos chanos; assembly: GCF_902362185.1. Taxonomy (NCBI): domain Eukaryota; kingdom Metazoa; phylum Chordata; class Actinopteri; order Gonorynchiformes; family Chanidae; genus Chanos; species Chanos chanos. The sequence goes on along the minus strand of NC_044495.1, from coordinate 54,824,474 downwards.
AAAAACCATGTGCCCCCTCCTACAATTCCAGACATTTTGAGACATGAATATCAAAAGCTAAATGAAATACGTTCTAAGACTTTATATTTTGCACGGATCCTCAAAAATGGCGGTTGCAATCATCGTATACCTGCGTCTGGACCAATGGCTGTATACCTACGTCACAAGGTTCCTATTGCGCTGAGAAAGTACTTACCCTGAAGTAGGAGCTAAAAAAGCCCCTCAAAACAGCGTTCTAAGAACTATAATCGTTCTAAGTTCCTGCGGTGCGAACACTCGAAAAAGGGGGTACTTTCTCCAACAGTTCTAAGAACTATGGAAAAGTTCCTCCGGTGCGAAAGCGCCTAACTCCTCACAGTTCCCCACTCACGCCTCAAATCCAAAGGTGACTGGGCTTTTTCTGTTGCTGCCCCCAGGCTCTGGAATAGTTTCCTGTTCCACATTAAGTGCTGTTGTGCCATCAACAATTTTAAATCAAATTTAAAGACTTACATTTTTCTCTTGCTTTTAGTGCACTCTTAGGTTGCCCAAAGGTTTTCGTCAAGTTCACTCTTAATTTGTTTTTAACCTCCTCTTACTGTGTTCTAATCTGTTCTTCATTTTACTTCAGTTTCTTTTAATTTCTTATTTTACTAGTTTGATTTTGATCATTATTATTTAATTTACTTCAGTTTTTCTTAATTTCTTATTTTTCCACTTTGGTTTTGATTATTATCATTTTTTTTTTGTTTTATTGGAATTGGAAGAGGGTGATGATTTAACTGTTATATAATTGCATTCTCCTATATGTTTATGAACCTGTCACAGTAAGGATTTAATGGGATTTGACAGGCTTAGGTCTTATGACTAGTAGTATAGAGTGGCCTGTAAAAAGGGGGCATGAAAAATTATTTGTATCAGAGGCAAGTGCAATGATGTTACGTCAGTGGTTCTGACTGCAAGACGTTGTGATTGGCTGTATCTATGAAAACGTGCAATCAAAGTGTGTGATCGAAAACAAATGTGCGATTCTCTTTACAGAAAGAGTAAGTTTCTCAGCTTCTCTGATTCCTCTTTCGCTGTAATTACACTCACTTGACAAGAATCAAATTCTCTCTTGACTCAGAATGTGCACTGTGTCTGTGGGAACAGGTTTCCATCCAGTTTCCACTGACTGCGCAGCAAATGCAAGCATGACTGTTGTTTCCACTTCAATTTTGTCAATTTTAAATTTCTGAACATTTATAATAATTGCATCCACACACAACTAATAATGATAAATAATTATCTCTAATTATCCATTGCAAAGGTACTGTACAGTTTCTTTTCCCCCAGGCATTTTGATGTCAGCATCATTATAAGTTTGTTGACTTACTGTGGAGTATTTATGGGAATAAGTATCTATGTAGGAATATTTCATCATTGTCTTTCCTTTAACATTGTGTGCTGCAAATACTTTTTGGAGCATTCTTGTCTAATATAATTCTCGGGGTCACTTTGCGTTTGGAACTGAACACTTGGAGCTTACAATTATAGAGCTTACCCATCTTTTAAGCAAAGCATGTTCAGTGACAGTTATTACAGCTGTTGCAGATTTTTATATTAATATTTACTTGAGAGTTAAAAAGTTCCTATGACATACATTTTGTATATTCTAGTTTCAGTTAGCCATAAATGACTGGATAAATATGCAACAGGATTCCATGAGCTTTATATTCAGGTTGTTAAAATGTTGTCTCACTGCAGGAGGTTTTGACAGCCATATCCGGAGATTTCACTGGTTATCCCTCTCACAGTAATGTGGGGAAGTTTCTCAGTTCTCTTTATTCCACTCTAAGTGCAAACAGGGGCACCACAAGTCATCCCTCATATTATGAACTTGTACACACTGGACAGTATGTACGAAAAAGATATTTTTTGGCTTCCCCAAATTAGTCCACATTTTCCAAAACATTACAGCCCTGAAATTGATGCAGAATATTACTCTTACAAAACCTCACTCAATTCAAGACTGCACATTTTGCACTCAGTTCTTAGTCATATACAATGTCAATAAATGTACATAACTTTTTAATCATGTGTATTTCGCGTATCACTCATAGATCTACTCTGAACTGTTGCTTAACTTCGCTACATATATTTTGAAGGAAAGTCACGTTGCGATGCGTATATGTATAGAGAGAGAAAGAAAGAGAGAGAGAGAGAGAGACAGACAGACAGACAGACAGACAGAGAGAGAGAGAGAGAATGAATGAATGAATGAATGAATGAGAGAGCTGAATGATTTACTGAGTGAAGCACTGTGTGTATTTGCATATAATTTGTTTAATAATGCAGAAAGCAACAAATGCAGTGCAGTAAAATTGAAATGTAGTGAAGTAAAACTGAAAGTAGAGATATTCCCAAAACACAGTCGGGGCAGTTGTGGCCTAAAGGTTGGGCAAGGCATTTAACCCCCAACTACGCCGTGGGCACAGGTTTGCTGCCCACTGCTCCTGTGCCCGGTGGTTATGTGTGCTCACAACTGGTGTGTAAGGATGGGTTAAATGTAGAGGTCAAATTCACTGTTCACAGTATGTGTGTGTGTGTGTGCAGTCACAGAGATTTAATCATTTTTAATCATTTTCAGTATCGTTAATGTACACTACTGGCATGTACTCATATGTCTATATGACGTCTTCCTTGCAATGGATGGGCAGTGTGCAGTCTGTTCGCGCTATCTGAATGATGTTACTATGATGTACATGTCAAATTCATAAGCTGTAATTATACCTGTATGTCTGTACATACTGTTTCATACAGCGGACTGTAAGTGAGTCTGAAACAAATTTCTTCCTGGAAAATGAAAAGTTTATGCAACCTTTAACTTCACTATTATCTGTCTCTCCTCAAATAACTTTATTTATGCTTTATTATCAGGATGTGACCTGGAATGAGTTATCATCAGATCATGTTGTTTCAGTAGGCCACTTCTAATTTGTTGACTAAGCACAAAGAACAATACAGAACAATATATTATCTGAGGCTATTTTTCTCAGCTCTGGGATTGCTGAGCAGCTAAACTACACAATATCTGAATTAGCTTATTCTCAGGAGGGCTGGATGATTCTTGTACTAATTGGCTAGATTCATGTATAAAACATGGCTTGTTTGATTACAAAATTACTGTAAAACCAGGTTAGTCAGAAATGTTATTCATTTTTAGATTTTACTTCAATAATTGATTTTACTTTACTAATTTTACTACAATAATTAAAAAGATTTATAAAAGAGCTCCCTATATAATAATGAAACTGACATTTAGTTGTAATGAAATAGTTGTGCTGATAATAGCAGAGTCATTCCCTTTTGTATTGTTTTACTTCCACCTAAGCCACACAATATAGATCACATCCTCTCTGAAGTTTCATAAGGATCATGTGAAATCATGCAATGCTGTTGAATGCTTCTGTATTTACAGTCAAACTATATAAAAGAAAATTAATCAAGATAAGGCCACAGACATATCAGTAAATGTCTGCTTTAAAGATGGAGATATGATCAGTGAGTAATGATTCTTAGTGACTCCAACTCTTCATCTAAAATCATACTTTCCCTGGTTACTGATGTTGTAATCATGTTCTGTCGCTGCCATTTGCAAGTATTGACTAATACTAACACAGCTGGGACTTCTCCAAAGTGATTTTATTGGGGAGATATTTTGTGGTTAGTTGTGGCATTACTGAACAATTTTGATGACTAGATGAATTCACTGCAGAATAGAGTGGCCTGCAAAATATAGCTAAAATAAAGTTCAGCTGCCTTCAGCATTGTTTTGGTTACATGAGGTTTTGATGGCTATAATGGGATGGGTTGTATTTATTTTTCTCCGTTAGATTTCTCCAAGACTTATTTTCTCCATTTGGGAATTGCTGCCAATAATGTGTAGCATTTCTTTTTCACAGTTGTTCTTTGGAATCTGGGTATATTAATAATAATTACACTCTGTGTGACTGACATTGCTAAGATTCATTGTTTTCATGACAATCGCAATGTTTGTTATTGCAAGAGCCCTCCAAAGGGGTCTGGCAGATGAAAGAAGACCGACATGTCACCTCAACCTACTTGAAAGACACAGCCTTCTTAAATTCAGTTTATGCATTGCTAAAAACATACACTCTCTCTTACAGAACAGCACACAGAAAACAATAGCATTCATTCATGAACAGGATTTACATACAGCATGTAGGTTGTGTACACCATGGTATTATTCAGTAATTCATGAAGCAGACCCAATGTTGGGATTTAAAGAGACTAATCAATAACGCTGCTGAGTGACATTATTATTAGTTATTCAATATCTTATTTTCAGAAAAATAAATTATTTTATTGTTTGACAAGTAACAGGAATCTCCACTGTGAGCATGAGAAGCTCAAGCTGATGGTACTCTCCTTGACTGGTTTATCCAGGTTGGTTCATCAGGACTATGCTGGTCAAATGCCAGGTGATTTTCTCATGTTGGCTGACTCAGACTCAAAATTTCAATCTTCGCTCTCTTCCTGCTCATGAAAAGCTATCAAGTGTTTTCGGATGAATTAATAATATACTGTTTCAGTAACGATATCATGCTACTAATGTTTCACCAATTTTTCAGTTTTACACTAGCATAATTGTTTAATGCTTGGACATTTGTTCATTTCATTTGGCTTCCAGATGCTGGCTCTCTTTGTTGTAGGTCAGTATCACAACACCAGTGAGACAAGTTCCGCAAATTCCTTTCGATGTTTGATACAGAGCAATTGAAACATTGAAGTTCATATATGGGTAGACTGGTAAAAACATTCAAAGCAATATCATGCAATATCAGAACACGGTTGAGCTAATAACCTTCATCAAAAAACTATCATAAAACACTGAATCACACACTCTTTCTTGAATTCCCTGATGAGATATATACTGTTTCATAAGCGTTTACACACAACATATCAAAAGATAGTACTGTTACTTTAAGATAATACTTTTAACACTATTATCTTTTATTCATGTTAATATTCTGAGTCCTCTTTCTTTCTTTCTTTCTTTCTTTCTTTCTTTCTTTCTTTCTTTCTTTTTCTGTTTCTCTCAATTTCGAATTTGTCAACGATTAGACACATATAACATTACAAGTTAATCTTTACAATTTTACAATTTCTGTGAAGAACAAAGTTTAATAGTTATATAACAGCATAGTCTCAGCTGTAAGAGCATTTGATGGACCGTATCATGGAGAACTTAAGCCCCCTCTACAGAGCCTGCTACATACAAGTAGAGTGAACATAAAATGATGGTAGTTGTGACACACACCGTGAATTGAATAATTAATGTTGTACTAAGTTGTAACATGCCAGTCTACTATTATTCTTTTTTAACTCTTATTAATGTTTTTAGAAAAGTTAAAAAAAAGTTCTGAACTAGAAGTGATTCTGAAGTGATTACATTCTGAACATGAAGTTATGTTTTCCCTTACTGATGCTGTAACAGTGTTCCTTTTCTGTCATTGGCTGACTTATGAAAATTATTCCGGAGAAGATGGGACTTGCTAAAACTCGTCTGAGACTTTGTTTTGTGTTTTTATCTTTAGCTTCCTCTATAAGTCTCAGCATATGAGCAATGCAGAATCAAGATGTAATGTGGCTTTGCTTTATCTCACATCAAGTTTCTCTGTGTTTTTTTTTCTGTTTGGTTGTCTGTTTGTAAAGAATGTTTCTATGACGTATATCTTTGTCCAGTGCAGTACAATTGTATTTTTATGTCTGTATATGCTGTTTTATACAGCTGACCATGTAGGTCCAAGATAAATTTCCTTCTGGACCTTGAAAGTTTATTTTGTCTTGTTTTATGTCATCTCACTATAGCTCACTATGTCATGCACATGCACTTTTTTTTAGCTTCTTTACAATGGCTCTGTATATGCATTATGATCAGGTTGTGACCAGGAGTTAATTAAACCCAGATAATGTTCGAGTTGCCATCTTAGGAGTCAGTCATCGCTTAAAGCGGTTTCTTACTTGATGTTTTCTGCTGGATAAAGTGACATTTATTCCCAATGAAATAATTGTGCTTATGATAGCAGCATCATTCCCTTTTTTATCGTTTTACTTCCACCTGAGCCACACAATCCAGATCACATCCTCTCTGAAGTTTCATAAGGATCGCATGAAATGTGTCTGCACAAGGAACTTTTCCAAATTGGTTTGTGGTTGTATGTGGCATTATTCAACAATTTATGAAGAGATCAAAGGCTGCAGTGATTTGTGACCCTCTGAAAGATTTACCTTTCTATTAAAGGTGTGTTCACAAAACAACTTGTTATGGTGACTGCTATTCAGTGAAAAAAAAAAATTTAACCTCTGTAAATATCTCATCTCTCTCCCCCACTGGTTCCATTCAGCATTCTGGATTTTCTGTCTACCAATCACTGACATGATGACCTATTCTCCCATCCATTTACTTTGTGTTGATGAAGTCTACTTTTGTGTTTGTATAAACAGTCTGATTTCAGCAATTTCAGTTGTTTCTTTGCAAAGTCTTGCTTTCTTTTGTGCACTTCTGGGTGATAGTGTTATCAATTCCAACCTAATCCAACTCAGTCCAATTCAAGCAACTTAGTCTCATGCACAGTCATCGTCTTAACCCTAACCCTAGCCCAAATCCCCACCCACCTTTTCAGTTTTCAACATCTGCCTGATGTTTAAATGGTCAAAAAATGCCAACTCTGTCATTGTCCTTGTAGAAAGAAGAAGCCTCTCGGGTTATTTGATACTTCTTTCAGTACAGTTACCGTATCTTCACATGAATCAAATTGTTCCTTAACTCAGGATGTGCACAAGTGTGATTGTGTCTGTGGAAACAGGATTACTTTGAAATTTCTCAGAATGCACAGAATGTTCAAATGTTACTTCCAGTGAAAATTTAGCCGTCATAATAATTGCATCCAGATACACATACCACTGTGGAATACATTCACACCACTTGGGAAAATATAGATATTTAGCTATAATTGTCTGTTGCAAGTGTACAGTGTGACTTTATTTTTTAAAAGAATATATAATTACAAGTTCACTTTGTAGGTACAATTGCAGTCCTAACACAGGGACACCAAAAGATGTAGGTGTGATAGGATTAATAAATCAGTCTCATAAAATTTATTAACCATTAATTTGGGTGTTCAATATTTTATTAATTAAACAACTAAGATTAATGGGATAAGCTAGCTGTAACACTGTCTTAGAGAGTATTGCAGCACTAATGTATTACAATTACACTACTAAATCCATAACACTCATGAACAACCAGGTTGGTGAAGGTAATTGGGAGTGCTCTGATGGCGGAGGTTGGCATTCAGTGAATACTGTGGCAGAAACAGACAGGACAACAGTTTATTTCAAAGATACTATTTATTAACATAATCAATATTACTTGGCAAACTAATACTGATATGGTACAATCAATAATCAGCAGCAAATAGAATGATCAAAGGGTAAATGGTAACAAAATGGTGATGAGTCTATGTACAGGTATTCAGTGTAGAACTGAATGAGTGTTAGACCAGAGATGAGTGTGTGTATGTGTGTGTGTGTGAGAGAGAGCATGCATGTATGTGGGCGTGTGCCCAGCTGCGCACTGAAGAGAGAGGGAGGAGTTCTTTGGAGAGAAGCTGTGCGCATGTGCACAGGCAAGAGGTATGCGTGGTATGAGGACGTAGTGCGCGAGCGTGCGTGCTAGGCATTAACTAGAGTGGGGGTGGCACCGAGAAGCGCATGTGTGCGAGAGACCAAAGAATGTCTAACTTGAGAGCTAGTCTCAAGTAAGTAGGCCCTAAACTCAACAACTCTACCCAACCCTTAAGTCACGCTGCAATCCCAACGTTGGAGGTGTGCAATCAGTAAGAGGGAGTTAGAGAGAGAGAGAACGCATGGCAGCTCTATCCTTCATAAGAAAATAATAAACAGCTAAAAACCGCAGCGTACATGAAATACAGTGTGTACATTAAAATCATTAAAGAATTCAAATGATAACACTTTCTTCACGTTAACCGCATATAATCTTAATACTAAAGTGTGCCCAGACGCCAGCCTTACTTCGAATAGCTCATTGCGTGGCGACCGAAGGTGCGTCTTTGGTGGCCTGATGAGCAGTGCGATTCGCAGGTCCAGGGAGAAGTTCTTTTCCTTGTCACTTGAAGATCTTCGGGGCTCCGTTACTCATCCGATGATCTTTAAGGGTTCTTGATTTAGTTCATCGACGTTTAAAGAAATAAAAAGGGATCCAGTCGCCTTTTCTTCCGTCGAAAACTGTGCGCGTTACAGTGTAACTAGCCGGTAGAAGTTAAAGTTGCAACTGCGCGAGAGAAAGTACATTAAACTTTGGTCGTACAAATATCTCGCTTCGGTGTTACTTGGTCCTTTTCTTCGGCAGAGAAAAGAGACACCCGCTGCTAGCGAGCTGCTGCTAGAGCGAGCCGCTGCTAAGGAGTTGCAGAATTGCGGAGCTGGAAAGAGAAAGAATTTGGAATTTTCCGCAGTTTTATGGCAAAAATTGCGTCATCACTGCATCAGGTATTTGGCTCCGTTGCTGTATCCAATACCGTTACAGTGAAATCTGAGAAGATGGGTACAGATTACCCATGCGGTCAAGCAGGGAATTATGGGTAATATGTTCTACGGGCCTGACGACCCCTACAACTTCAATAAACAATCACTCTTTTTAAGGATCACATACAGAAAATATACATAACCTTTTGGTCTACAACATATTTGTTTTTATATTTTAAACATTCATTCTCAAATGTTTCTTGACTTTACTAAATGTCTGTCAAGCATACTGTTGGATTTTCTTGTGATTTTACAAGTAAACGAACCGGAGCAAAAGCGCGCTTGGAGAAAAGCTTTATTTGGTGGTGGTGGAACCCGGCAGCAAGTCCGCTTGCGCCGCAGCTTAACTCAGAGAACTGTTACCATGATCGGCCTTTTATACCATGAAGCAAACAGACAACAGGTGTACAACGTTGCTTGATGCAAATCAGAATCTAGGTGTTAATGCTAAATTCGCCTTTTGTCTGTGAGGGCTGCCTTTCGCCCATTGCCGGTTGTATTTTGCCTTAATCAATTGCTCTTGGCTGCAACAGTAACGCGGCGCCAAAGATGTGAAGCTTACTTTGTATCTATGGTAATAAGACCATCAGGTTAAACAGTTCTCCTATCATGAACCATGTCTGTTCAGATGTCACTATAATCTTTCAATACATATGATCTAATGACAGTCATGGATATGAAGTTATATTCTGACAACATTCTAATGGCCTGATAACAATCTCTTCACTTTCTGCCACTGGTTCCAACAAATCAACATTCTGTACTGTCTGTCTACCAATCACTGACCTGATCACCTATTTTGTTCATTTTCCTATCCACCTGTTCTCCCTTGATTAGCCTAGATTTCTGTTTGTGTAAACAGCCCTTCTTTTCAGTGGTTTCTTTTCGAAGCCTTGCCTTTACTTTTTTTTTTTTTTCTGAGTGACAGTATTGTAAAATTTAAACAAACCAAATCATAATCAAAGCCCAGTCAAGCCAAACAACTTTCTCGGTGTAGCTTAGTTAATGCTCGATCCTCATTCTCTTCCTAACCCTGGCCCTAACCTTAACTCTTTCCTACCCCTTTATTTTTAACATCTGCCTGATGTGAAATGATCAAAAAATGCCAACTCTGCCATTGTCCTTGTGGAAAGAGGAAGCCTCTTAGGTTCTTTAAAACCTCTTTCAGTACAGTTACAGTTACTTCATGTGAATCAAATTCTTTCTTAACTCAGAATGTGTATAAGTGGTTTTGTCTGTGGGAACAGGATTACTTTGAAATTTTTCAATGCACAGTAAACATTCAAATTTTACTTCCAGTGCGAAATTAGCTGTTAGAATAATTACATTCAAACACACACACAGCACTGGGGAATATAAATGTTTAGCTATAATTTTCCATTGCAAATGCATAGTTTGATTTCTTTTCCTAAACAGCATTTTAGCTTTAGCATAATTACAAGTTTGCCTCTATAAACGATCATTCTTTATAAGAATTATGGTATACACAAATGAATAAAAGGCTGGTCATACCACAGCATCTGGGCTATTTGTGCCTCTTGTAGGTTCTCTGCAGCCTCCTCTCGGTACTTTTCCAGCCGATCCCTCGTCTGCAGGACGTGCTGCACACTGCCCGTCTCAGGAGATGTTGGCTTGTGCCGTTCCCAGGTCTTCTTTGCTGCATCAAGCGTGAGGTGAAGTTCGTCCCCTGGTCTGTCAGGATCTCCTCTGGGAACCCAACACGGGAGAAGAGTTTGATGAGGGCACTGATTATCTTTGGGGTGGTGACAGAGCAGAGTGGGAAGACCTCAGGGTACCTGATGGCATAGTCACAGATGACAAGAATATATTGGTACCCAGCTCTGCTCTTCTTCAGGGGTCCCATGATGTCCATTGCAATCTGCTGGAAGGGGGTGGAGATCACCAGCAATGAGTACAGAGGGGCTCTGTCAGACCTGCGGACGGCACCTGTTTTCTGACAGACAGGACATGTAGTGCAATATTACTGAACATCAGCGTACATGGAGGGCCAATAAAACCGGGAGCTTAACCTGAGTTATGTTTTCTGCAGGGCTAAGTGTCCAGCCCAGGGCATGGTGTGAGCAAGGTGGAGAACCAAGGGTCTGCATGCAGTGGGCACAACTAAACGTTTAACCTTTTCCCCTCAACATACAAAATCCCATTCTCCACAAAAATGCGTTCCCATTTATGACCCCCCAAGCAACCCCCATCCATACATGCCTTCTCAAACAATGGCTTCAGTGACAGGTCTGCACATTGTAAAGCCCCAATGTTTTCTGGAATGTCCCATTCCCCAGCATCAAGCCCAGACACATCTGTTTTAGTTACAAGAAACCCCAAATGTTTTTTTCTAAACGCCACTGATGGCGTGACTTTCTGGGCCCTTTTATCCCGCCCTGGCACAGGCTATCACGCATGTCGTGCAGTGGCTGCAGACCTGCTTTAGCTTGGGCCCTTGTTATCACAGGACATGAAATTTGAACATTCATTTCGTTTTCCCCATTAGACCACAACAGATCTGGCAACACCAGCAAGTCCCTACCCAAGACCATATCAGTTGGCAGGCTCTCAACAGCTCCAGCATTTAACGGGTACATTTGATCTTTTGCACTGTCTGTAACTTCTACTGTTGGGCACACACTGTACAATGATTTTTCTGCCATAATTCACATTACTCTCAGGGACGAGGCACTTTTTTATGAGGGTCATGGAACTTCCAGTATCAACAAGCGCTTGAACGGATTGACCATTCACCAGAATTTCACATTTCATATCCGAGCACCCCCCCTCCCAACCAGGATTGTCCCCCTCCCTTGGCACATAGCAGAACCCAGTCAATTTAGGCTTACACACCGGACAAACAGAATCCTTATGGCCTGGCTGCTGACAATAAAAGCAAACCAGCCCTTTACTCACATTACGGACACTGTCCCCTTTTACACCCCCAACCCCGACAGGGTTACCTCCATTGTCCCGATTGTCTCTGGGGTCTCTGGGTGCTCTGGATGTTGTGTGTGGTTGCTCCTTCGGTGGGCACTCAGGTACTGCAGGGCTAGTTTTGCAGCAGTCAATCTGTTGTCTGGTTCATGCTCCTTGACCCAGGTTCTGACGTCATAAGGCAGGACTTGCAGCAGCTGTTCAAGGATAATCATCTTGCCGATCTCTTTCGTGCACTGGTCTGGCTTAATCCAACGGTGGTACAGTCCCTTCAGGCGGTTGTAGGACTTGGTGGGGGTCAATCTGATCCTCATAATGACAGTCATGCATAAGAATTCAGTATCCTTCAATGTTACACAACTCATCTGACAGCACAATGCAAGACAGGAAGACCATTTAATCTTGGAATATTTATAGGAATAAGTATTCACGTGGTAATATTTCATCGCCGTATTTTCTTTAATTTTGTATTGCTATATTTTTTGGATTACTTTTGGATCTCATTGAGAAATAAAATAATTTATTTTTAGAAAAAGTGCCTTGTAAATATATTTTTGATACTAATCAAGATCACTGCAGACACTGAGTTAAACCTCAATTCAGAATCTTGTACATAATTTCTAAAAATGCATTATTTATTGATGCATATTAAATATTTATTCAAACAGAGCTGCAAAATGTTAAGCATTGTTCAGACTTTTTGTAGGGGCCTTACTGTATGAAGTAAGATCAAGACACTACATCAGATTCCGCTGTTCTGTCTGTTCACATAAAAAGAAATTCTTAAATGCTTCTACTTTTACAAATATTTCAAAGCATATTAATTTTAATAAAGGGCTCATACTTTGAATCCCTATATTATTGAGAGAGATATGTTTGGTAAATAGTGATCATTGTGTCAAATGAGATTTTCCTTGGTCACTGATACTTTCACCCTAATCTATAATTCTCATTGACTGACGACAGTTACACAGCAGAGGGGAAGTTTCCAAAGTGGTTTGACTGTCGAGACATATTCTCTAGTTGTGGCATTGCTCAACAAATTATAAATAATCCCAAGGTTTGATGATGCCAAAATTTGTGCCCCTTGGAGGATCAGTCAAAATCGAGCTGCTCAACAAATTTCAGAACCAATTCCAGCACACAGACTGGAGTGTGTTTGCTGCCCATGCCACCACAAACTCTCAGACCAACATTGATGCATATACGAACTCTGTCTTGGATTACATCAACAAGTGTGTGGAGTGACAACACTAAAACAAATAAAAGCTTTCCCCAATCAGAAACCCTGGATGAACAGAGAGGTTTGCCTTCTGCTCAAAGCCAGAGATGCAGCCTTCAGGTCTGATGACCGGGAGGCTTACAGCTCAGCCAGGGCCAACCTGAGGAGGGGAATCTCCAAAGCGAAATACCAATACAAACAGAGGATCGAAGAGCACTTCAACTCCTCGGACCCCCGGCGCATGTGGCACGGCATACAAAACATCACCGACTGCAAACCACCCAGTACTGTGCCCCCATCCACCTCGGCCTCCCTCCCTGACGATCTCAACCACTTCTACACACGCTTTGACCGGGAAAACAAGGAGGTCACCCTCAAAGCGGATCTCCCCCCTGGTGAACTGCCTCTCTCACTTTCCAGCTCTGATGTCTATGCCACCATGAGTAGGGTGAATGTACGGAAAGCAGCTGGTCCAGATGGAATACCTGGCCGTGCTCAGAGTCTGTGCAGGGCAGCTGGCTGGGGTCTTCACGGACATTTTCAATTTGTCCCTGGCCCAGGAAGTTGTCCCCACAAGCTTCAAGACTGCCACCATCGTGACGGTGCCTAAGCACTCCACTGCTACGGCCTTGAATGACTTCCGCCCAGTTGCACTCACCCCCATCATTGCAAAGTGCTTTGAGAGACTGGTTCTAACTTATCTCAAATCCTGCCTTCCCTCTACCTTGGATCCCCACCAGTTTGCCTATCGTACCAACAGGTCAGCGGAGGACGCTGTCTCCATGACACTCCATTCTGCCCTTACCCATCTAGACAGTTCCAACTCTTACGTCAGAATGCTGACTTCAGCTCAGCATTCAATACGGTGATTCCCTCCAAGCTGATCTCCAAGCTCAGCCAGCTTGGTATTAGCACATCCCTGTGCAGCTGGACTCTGGACTTTCTGACTAACAGACCCCAATCTGTTAAGTTAGATTACCTCTCCTCTTCCACTCTCACTCTGAACACTGGCATGCCACAAGGCTGTGTGCTGAGCCCTCTCCTGTACTCCCTCTTCATTTATGACTGGGTCCCTGTGCATGGTACACACACCATAATCAAGTTTGCAGATGACACCACGGTGGTAGGCCTGATCAGAGAGGACAACAAGATGGCCTACAGGGACGAGGTCGAGCACCTGGCTGCGTGGTGTGCCGACAACAACCTGGCCCTTAACACTCAGAAGACCAAGGAGATCATTGTGGACTTCAGGCGTGCTAGGAGCAAAGCACACGCCCCCATCTACATCAACGGAGCTGTAGTGGAGCGTGTACCTAGCTTCAAACTCCTGGGCATCCACATCTCTGACAATCTCACCTGGTCCCTGAACTCCTCCATCCTCATCAAAAAGGCAGAACAGCGGCTTTACTTCCTGCGGGGCCTTAAGAAAGCTCATCTGTGCTCCAAGATACTGGTGGGCTTTTACCGCTGTACCACTGAGAGCATACTCACCAACTGCATCTCTTTGTGGTATGGCAGTTGCTCCGCAGCAGACCGTAAAGCACTCCAGCGGGTGGTGAAAACTGCTCAACGGATCACCGGCACCCAACTGCCCACCATTGAGAACATTTACACCAAACGCTGCCTGGGCCGGGCGGAAAGCATCATTAAGGATGCATCCCACCCCAACCACGGTCTCTTTACCCTCCTCCCATCTGGCAGGCATTACAAGAGCCTCCACTCCTGCACCAGTCGACTCAGGAAGAGCTTCTTTCATGAGGCTGTGACCCTGCTGAACTCCACACCACAGCGCTAGCGTTATTTGCACTCCACTGCACTATCTGTACTTTATGCACTGTTCTGTACTATATGCACTGTTTTCTGCTCCTTTTGCACTGGCTTTTCTGCTCATGCTGTTCAGAGTACCCTATTTAAACTGTACATAAACATACTGTAAATATTTTGTCTACTATGTCTTTTCAACCTATACATATACAAACATCTGTCTACTCTGTCAGCTTCACCTCTGTGTATAACATTATTAATACATATAAATGTACATATCTGTATATATTGCTCACCACTGTTTGTAATGCTGAATATACTGTATCATCACTGTCTATAATGCTGTATGTACTGTAAGATATAACATCACTACGGCAGTACTCACTACCTGCACTTACCTGTAAATAATGCTATGCTTTGCACTTCTGGTTAAATGCTACTGCATTTCATTGGCTTTGAACCTGTACTCTGCACAATGACAATAAAGTTTAATCTATATCTAACCTAATCTAAATTTACAAATGTTGTTTACAATGTAGATTTTGTTACTTAATCTACTTTAATTACATGCATGAAAAAAACTTCAATTGCATAAAGCTTTGTGATAGCTCAATAATTGTTGTAACTGGACAGGATTTTGGCAGCTTTATTTTTTCCATGAGGCTAATTGATGGCATCCATATTGCTTTGACACAGTTGTTTTAAGGAAGCTTGGGAAATGATTTGTTAAAATCTGTGAGGTTGACACCATTAAGATTCATTGCTTTAGTGATGATCTCAATGTGTATTGTCTGCAGAACTCTCTACAGTGGTCTACATATGAAAGAACAGTGACCTGTTACCTACTCTCACTTAAATCACACAGCTTCCGCAAGAAATTCAGTTTAGACATTGCTAAAAACATACACTTTCTTTCACATGACAGCACAAACACAAATAATTAGTTTTGTTTCATGAATTAAGATGTAATGCGGCCTTCCTTGACACAATGTTGAGGGTTAAAGGTAACATACCATCAGCATTGCTATGTACAATAAATCACCTCTTCATAATTATTTAATATCTGATTTTCATAAACATATCTGAGGACATTACTTTGCTATAATGTGGAAATTAGTCACAGATTCCTCGATCCATATCCTCTATCCAGAGCCCTCTATGCATGTAAGAAATCCATATGTTTATTGCAACAACTTACAAGTAAAATTGGAGGTGTTGTTTTCAGAGCTGTGATCCAGTTGGACACATTCTAAGAGGTCGCAGTAACCAGGCAAATTTTATTTTTGGCTGGTTACTGATGCTGTAGGTGTGTACTTCTGCTGTCATTGGCTGGCTAGGAGGAAATTACTCCGCAGAAGAAGGGACTTTTCCAGACTAGTCTGAGGCTTAGCTTTGTTTTCATTCTCATGGTTATTCTCATGGATATATTTAGATTAAGAGGAAATTCCCCGTATCACATGCTTGGGAATGTATCTGTTTAATCAAATCAATCCATAGTGAGATTAACACTGTTATGTAGGCCCATAATTTTTGACTAAATACTATAATAGGCTTCAGTCAAACTAATCAACATCTCTGGTGCTCGTGAGTTAAACTTATCCGTTTCTTCATATGTATTCTTTCTCTAGTGTCTTAAATATATTATCTATTGATCCATGGAAAAAGACGCTGATTCAACAGCCTTCAGTCTTAAATAGCTGTCTTGAGGTGTAACACAACCTTGCTAGAAAAACCGCTGCACTCTGTCAGATTTCTTCTAAAAGTGATAATGAAAAATCTTCTCATGTTTCATACTCACGCTACCTTTCATCTTTAACTTTCTCTATAGGTCTCAGCTAATGCAGAATGCAGAATCAAGATGTAATGTGGCCTTCCTTTATCTCACATCAAGTTTCTTTGTTTTATTCTGTATGGTTGTCTGTTTATTAAACATGTTTCAAAGATGTATATGTTTGACCAGGTGAGGTAAAACTGAACCTTTATTTTTGCATATGCTGTTTCTACCATCGATTGTGTAGGTTTGAGATCAATCTCTAAACGTTATCAGTTTATTTTATCTTGTTTTTATTTCATCTCATGACATCTCACTATACACTGTCTATTTTCTCCACCTCCTTTGAAAGGGCTCTGTGTATGCATTGTGATCGAGATGAGACCTGAAGTTAATTAAGCCCAGATCATGTTTTAGCTGCCATCTTAGGAGTCAGTCATTTTATAAAGCGGTTTCTCAGTTCACATTTTCTGTTGGTTAAAGTTACTTTTAATTGTAATGAAATAATTGTGCTGATGATAGCAGCACAATTCCCTCGTTTCACTGTTTTACTTCCACTTGAGGCACACAATCCAGATCGCATCCTCTCTGAAGTTTCATAAGGATCACATGAAATGTGTCAGAACTTTTCCAAAGTGGTTTGTGGTTGGGTTTATGAATTTATGAAGATATCAGTGGCCAGTGTGGGTTGTGACCTTCTGAAAGATTCACCTTTCTTTTAAAGGTGTATATGCAAAACAACCTGTTATGCTGACTACTGTTTAGTGAAGGAACATTTAACCTGTGTAACAATCTCGCCGCCTTCCCCCATTGTTTCCAACATTCAGCATTCTGTGTTGTCTGTCTACTAATCACTGACCTGATCACCAGTTTAGTTCATTTTCCTATCCACTTATTTTGATATAGGCAGACTGGGCAGACATTTCTGGTAAAGAGAAATGTCTGCCTGATGGTCAGACCTGTTAAGATAATTCTAAACTACAGGCTGCACTGGGGTTTAATGAAACTAATGAAGAACATGTGACACTTGGCTCTACTGCATTACACTGTAAAATTTCTTCACGTGAATTCTTTATTTACTTTCAAGAAATGTATAGAAATTATTATACATATCATATCTAGTGAAGCTGCATTTTGTTGCAGTGTATTAAACTTTGCTCACAATCATGTTACTGTACCAGGTTCTGCAGAGTACACCATAGATTATAATGTATATTATAACTTCAACTTTTTAATCACAGTGTTTATTGCTTTTACCACCCTTTGCAGAGCCTTTTGTTTGTAGTAGGGATGGTAAGATTCACTGACTCACATCGGTGCACTGGCATAAAAGCTCACGATGCGATTGCCCTCACTAAAAAAGTGTGCACCAGATACAATTTGGGATGAACTCGGGATGCATCGTTTCTAACATCTTTGCATCTGTAAAATCTGATTTATTTATATAATTACTAGTAGAGGGCCTATGCCTTTGTTACTTAGAAATGTGACCAATAATTTGAGACAAATAATTTTATATTTGGATTGATTCCTCCATTTTAAACTGTTTCTCAAATGTGCTCTCTCATGTCCACTGCTGTCAGTGTCCAATTCTTGTCAAGTCTCTCGGCCAAGTTTTGCGGGAAAAGCGCAAAACATCTTTGCATCGCTAAAATCTGATTTATTTATATATAATTATTATTAGAGGCCCTAGGCCTTTATTATTTAGAAATGTGACCAATAATTTGTGACCAATAATTTTATATTTAGATTGATTCCTCCTCTCTAAACTGTTTTCAAGGGCGCTCTCATCTTCACTGCTGTCTGTGGACAATTCTCACCAATTCTCTCAGCCAAGTTTCACGGGAAAAGAAACAGCATAAATGAGATGCTTACTGAGCTGCAGTGCTAGAGAAACAATTTGCTGTCTGCTAAGACAAGCCAAAAAAATAAAATCAAACTATCTGTACCATATTGAATTGCATAACATCACATTCTCTTGTATTGCATTGCATCGCATTGAATCGCATTGTTTGGAATCAAATCGCACTGCATCACAACAGGGGTGAATTATATCGTATCACATTAGTAGTTGCTTCATATGTATCTTTAATGTCTCGGATCGTTGGCAATGCATAGAGATGTGTATCGTATCAGCCTTAGTGATGGAGATATACATCCCTATTCTGTAGTCCAGTCAGTAAAACAAAGTTTCAAATGTCAAATAACAGCTTGGTCCCAATTGTAAAATGGTTTGATAGACTGTATCATGGAGCACTTACAGCCCCCTCTACAGGGCCTGCTACACACAAGTAGAGTAAACCTAAAATTATATTAGCTTTGACAAACACCATAAATTGAATAATTCATATAGTAAGTTGTAGCACACCAGTCTAATATTATTTTTTTTAACTCTTTTTATCTTTTTTGAAAAGTTCTGAACCAGAGGAAATCCTGAAGTGATTACATTCTGAATAAGAAGTTATATGTTCCCTGGCTACTGATGCTGTAACAGAGTTCCTCCTCTGTCATTGGCTTATTTGGGAAAATTATTCTGGAGAAGATGGGACTTTCTCAAACTGGTCTGAGACTTTGTTTTGGGTGAAAATTCTGACATCATGGACTCTAACAACATTCTTATGGCCTGATGTATTCAGATAAAGAGAAAAAAAAAACCTTACACCACATACTTAAGATCATATCTGTTTAATGAAATGTATTTATAGTAAGCGTACATATTGTTGTACAGGTCCATCATTGTTGGGAGATGATTACAATGTGTTAAAATGAAATTAACCAAGATGACTGTGATCACTGAGTTTTACATCAATTCTGTATTCTGTGCTTACTTTCTAAATTATTCATAGCCTTCAGTTTTTAACAGTCATTTCAAGGTGTAGCACAGCACAGGAAATCACAGCTCCTGTTTTGTCTTGTTTCCTCTCATATAATATTCCCTTCACATTGCATAGTCACACTGCCTTTAACTTTTTATGTGGGTCTTACTGTACGCAGTATGATCAAGATACTACATCAGATTCCTCTGGGGGTTTTTTTTCAGTTCACGTGAAGTGCACATACATTCCTTCATCAGTACACTGTCAAACACACTGAAATTCATATCTTACAATATTCCTGAATGCTTCTTATGCATCTCATTTGAATTAAAACGGGCTTATATTTTCAATCGCTACATTATTTAGAGAGATATGTTTGGTGAATAGCGATTGTTGTGTCAAATGAGACTTTACTTGGTTACTGATACTGTAAACATAATCTATCATTCTCATTGGCCACCGATAGTTACACAACACAGGGGAATTTTCCAAAGTGGTTTGACTGTCGAGACATGTTTTCTAGTTGTGGCATTGCTCAACAAATTATGAATAATCTCAAGGTATTGCTGATGCCAAGATTTGTGTCCCATGGAAGATTTGCCTTTCTTCTGAAGACCTAGATGTAAACAGTTTATATCATGGTGACAGTTGGTCGGTCAAAATCGAGCTGTCTCCGTCATTCTCAAACATAGCTTTAAAAATGAGTTTGCTCAAAACTGCTTCAAATCTGGAGAAAGAATTCTGGCACAGTTAGTATGGACGTGCAGTCTACAAAGTATTTATTAGCTGGGCATTGGAAGGATTTCATGGGGTTTGATGAATATTGGCCAACACAGACTGCAAACATAACGTCTATCATAGTTTGGGATTTACTAGTTTGATTTAGTGTAATATAAAATATCTTTGTAAAAGACACCTGTGATGAAAGTTTGACTGCCTTCAACTTTGTTTTGGCTGCTTGAGGTTTTTCTTAGCTATGCTATGGAGCATGAGATCAAAATAATGAGATATTACATCAGTGCAGGTCTGGTCATGTTTATGGGCACAAAATTACTTTCAGATTCCATATACTGCTCAACAAATTTACAAATGTTGCTTCCATTGTAGATTTTGTTATTTTGCGTACTTAAATTGCATACATAAAAAACTTTAATTGCATGAAGCCTTGTGATAGCTCAATAATTGTTGCAACTGGACAAGGATTTTGGCAGCTTTATTTTCTCCATGAGGCTGATTGATGGCACCCATATTGCTTTGGCACAGTTGTTTTAAGGAAGCTTGGGGAATAAATAATCAAAATCTGTGAGGTTGACACTATTAAGATTCACTGTTTTCATGATGATCTCAATGTGTATTGTCTCCAGCACCCTCTACAGTGTTCTAAATATGAAAGAACAGTGACCTGTTACCTACACCCAGTTGAATCGCACAGCTTTCGCAAGGTATTCAGTTTGGACTTCACTAAAAATATACACTCTCTCTCTCACATGACAGCACAAACACAACATTAGTTTTGTTTCATGAACAGGATTAATGTAAACAGTAACAGTAACAATGTGACAAAGATTGGGGTTCACTGCACCCAAAGTTGAATCGAGAGGCCTGGCTTTCAAGTCACAAGCTATATCCATGTTTTGAAACAAAATATTTGCCAAATCTACCCATGACTGTATTCATCTGACAGTTCAAAATGGCTCAGAAATACATTCTACACACCTCAGACTCAGTTTCTCATGACATAATAGTTATTTCTGGCTTACCAGAAACAGGCTGCACTTACTGCCCCCTCTACAGGGCATACTACATGCAAGTGAACTAAACATAAAATAATACTATCCATAGTTCACATCATGAGGTATTATTTATCAAGTTGTCGCAAACTAGTCTAATGTTATTGATTTTATTCTTATTTGTCCTTTTTTGAAATATCCTAAACCAAAAGTGATTCTGAAGTGATTACGTTGTAAACATGAGATTTTGCCTGGTTACTGATGCTGTTCGTGTGTTCTTCTTCTGTCATTGGCTGGCTAGGAGGAAATTACTCCACAGAAGAAGGGACTTTTCCAAACTAGTCTGAGGCTTAGCTTTGTTTTGAGCAAAATGCCAGCATCATCAGGTCTAACAACATTCTCATGGTTATTCTCATGGATATATTTAGATTAAGAGAAAATTCCCTGCATCACATGCTTGTGAATGTATCTGTTTAATTAACTGAATCCATTGTGAGAATACACACTGTTATGTAGGCCCATAATTTTCTCTTAAAAGCCATAATGGGCTTTTATGAAACTGATGAAGATCAATGGTGCTTCTGGGTTAAACTTATCAATTTCCATTCATATCCATTCTTTCTCTAGTGTTAAAAATATATGATCCATTGATCCATAAAAGGAAACTGATTCAACAGCCTTCCGTCTTTAACAGCTTTAGCACAGCCTCGCTAGAAAACCACTGCCACCTGTCAGGTTTCTTCTAAAAGTGATAATGAAAAATCACGTTGCATAGTCACATTACTTTTTTATTTTTAACTGACTCTACAAGTCTCAGCACACGCAGAATGCAGAATCAAGATGTAATGTCTCCCTGCTTTATCCTACATCAAGTTTCTTTACGTTTTTTTTTTTTTCTGTTTGGTTGTCTGTTTATTAAGCATGTTTCTATGATGCATTTGCTTGACCCAGTAAGATAAAATTTTACCTCTATGTTTGTATATGCTGTTTCTACAGCTGACTGTGTAGATCTGAGATAAATTTCCCTCTGAACCATAAAAAGCTTATTTTATTTTGTTTTATCTCACTATATCACACGCTGTTTAGTTTTCTTTTTTACTTCTTTAAAGTCACTCTTTGTATGCACCATGATCAAAATGTGACCTGGAGTCAATTATTAAGTGCAGATAAAGAATTACTTTATTGATCTCTGAGGGGAAATTTGTTCTCTGTGCTTAATCCATCCTATTTACACAGTAGGAGCAGTGGGCAGCTGCATGAAGCACCTGGGGACAAACTTCTTTTTTTTTCTTGGCCAAGGGTACCGACAGGAGTATTAACCCTAACATGCATGTCTTTGATAGTGGGAGGAAACTGGATCACCCGGTGGAAACCCACGCAGACACAGGGAAGACATGCAAACTCCACACACAAAGGACCTGGGATGGCCGGGATTTGGACCCGGGACCCTCTTGCTGTGAAGCAACAGTGCCAACCACTGGGCCACCGTAGAGCCCAGATGATGTTTCAGTTGCCATTTTAGGAGTCAGTCATTTTATAATGTGGTTTCTCAGTTAATGTTTTCTGTTGGTTAAAGTGACATTTATTCCCAATGAAATAATTGTGCTGATGATAGCAGCTTCATTCCCCTTTTTTATCGTTTTACTTCCACCTGAGGCACACAATCCATATCACATCCTCTCTGAAGTTTCATTAAGATCACATGAAATGTGTCAGAACTTTTCCAAAGTGGTTTGTGGTTGTGTGTGGCACTACTCAACAGTTTATGAAGAGATCAAAGGCTGCGGTGATTCGTGGCCTTCTGAAAGGTTCACCTCTCTTTTAAAGGTGTATATGCAAAACAACCTGTTATGGTGACTGCTAATCAGTCATTTTGACCTGTGTAACAATCTCATCACTTTCCCCCCATTGGTTCCAAAGCTCAGCATTCTGTACTGTCTTCCTACTAATCATTGACCTGATCAACTATTTCGTTCATTTTCCCATCCATCCATTTTGTGTTGATTAGCCCAGTTTTCTGTTTGTGAAAATAGCCCTTCTTTTCAGGTTTTTTTTTTTTTTGGCAATATCTTGCCTTTCTTTTGTGTATTTCCGGGTGACAGTATTGCAAATTACAACCTAAGCCAAACCAATCCAATCCAAGCCAAGCCACTTGGCTGGTGTACCATAGCTGGTCTCATGCACAGTCGTCCTCTTCTTAACCCTACCCCTAGCTCAGACCCCTGCTCACCCTTTCATTTTTTAATATTTGCCTGATGTTAGATGGTCAAAAAATGCCAACTCTGTCATTGTCTGTATAGAAGAAGAAGCCTCTCAGGTTCTTTGATACCTCTTTCAGTACAGTTACAGTATCTTCACATGAATCAAATTGTTCCTAAACTCATTATGTGCACAAGTGTGATTGTGTCTGTGGGAACAGGATTACTTTCAAGTTCCTTTATAATCATTGCATCCAAACACACTCACGACAGTGGAATATAGATATTTAGCTATAATTGTCTGTTGCAAATGCACAGTGCAATTTCTTTTCCTAAAAGGCATTTTTGCTTCAGCATAATTACAAGTTTGCTTCTATAAACGACAATTATTTTAAGAATCATGATATACAAAAATATAAATAACTTTTCAGTCTACAATGTATTTGTCTGTATTGTTTAAACAATCATACTCAAATGTTTCATTACTATACTAAATATCCAGCAAGTATAGATTTGATCTTCATAATGACAGTTATGCATAAGAATTCAGTATCCTTAAATGTTTCACAGCTCATCTGATAGCACAATGAAAGACAGGAAGACAGTTTAATGTTGGAATATTTATAGGAAGTATCCATATGGTAATACTTCAGCATTGTGTTTTGTTTAAATTTGTATTGTAATATTTTCTGGATTATAAACATCTCGTGCAGAAATAAAGCAAATTATTTTTTGAAAAAATGTCTTGGAAATATATTTTGAACAACTTAGGCCCCGTTTATCAAGTCATGATATAAGTTACTGTCTCATCAAAGGCAGGTTGCACTAATAGACCCCTCTACAGGGCTTACTCTGTGCAAGCACACTAAACGCAAATGGAGATAATCTGTGGCACACACTGTAGAATCAGCAGTTAACATATTAAATTATAGTCTACTTAGCTAATGTTGCTCTTTTCTTAATCTTTTATCTATTCATTTATTTGGTGAATCTGGTAAAACCTAGATGACTAAATAAATAATTTAAAAAAAAAAAAAAAAAAAACAGTCTTGAAACCAAACCAAACGTCTTGGATATGAAATTATGTTTTGCCTGGTTACTGATGATGTAAGAGTGTTCTGCTGCTGCAATGATGCTGCAAGGACAATGATACTACTGCCTTACACTGCACAATCTGTATGTGCATTCTTTGTTTACAGTCTAGAAATATATTATCTATTGATACATATTAAATATCTAGTGAAGCTGCATTTTGTTTCAGTATGTTAAACATTTTTCACAATTATATTATTGTGCTGGACTTCTGTCTTTAACAGTTGCTCGGAAGTATATCATGTTTGAGAACAAAGCACAGCTCTTGAGCTCCCTCTACAGGATTTACTGTTTAAAAAAGAATCAAGATGCAATATGGCCTAAATTTTACATCTTGTTTTCTTTTTTGTTTGTTTGTTTGTTTGTTTGTTCAGTACAATACAATATAGGCTATTCAGTGGAATACTCCATAGGTTATTATGTAAATTAATCACACTGTTTACTGTTCATATCACCCTCTGCACGGCCTTCTGCCTTACTTTATTTTAGGTCTGCAGGCCAAATCCAGCCCCACTGCGACCTCCAGTGTCCAAGAAGGAACTGTCAAATTTAAATCAGATTTAAATCATATGTTTTTAGTAGTGGTAGGGGTAGTATTGTTGTTGTTGTTGTTGATATTGTTATTGTTATTGTTGCTGCTATTGTTGTTGTTCTTTTGTTGTTGTTCTTGTTGTTGTTTTATTGCTGTTGTTGTTGTTATTATTTATCAGTTAGAACTAATTGTGTGGTAGTTTCAGTCAAGTAAGTTGATTGGACAAGGGCCACATTCCAAGTGTAGTTTAACAGCAGTGGGATATTTCACTATCACTGCCTGGCTGGAAAAATGTTAATGGTGCTGTAAAGCAAAGTCAACACCTGCCTGTCAGCCAAATATTTCTGGCCCAAAGTCAAGGTCTGATTTTAAAATGTGTCCCATTTGAATTTGTTATTGAATAGTCTTGCTTTACTTGATCATAGGCAATCTTCTTCTAAGCCTGAGACAGTCTCTTGGTTTATTATATTCAAAATAATGTAGTCCAATCTACAGCATGTAAATGTGAATCTCTGTGAACAGTAAATCTGTCGTCTGCATTCAACCCATCCAACACACCCATAGTGAACACACACTAGACACACAAGCAGCTGTCAGCCTGGGGGGCACTTGGGCTAAGTGCCTTCCCAAGGGCACACAGCCATGGATGTCAGTCCTGGGAATTGAACCGGCAACCCTTTGGTCATGAGCTTGGTTCTCAAACCTCTAGACCTCTAGACCACATTTAGGTTTGCTTGCTGAACTTAGCCCCGTGAAAACACGATGTCATTTACAGACTTGGTTCTCTTCGTCAATGGCTGGATATCTGACCGAAGAATTATTGAATTAGTCATGGGAGAAACAGATTTAGTGAAAATACTGTTTTGTGGTGTATTCACAAGCTCAGATTAGTGTGGCTTCAGTGCCATCTGCAGGTTTCCCTATGCTCATGCCACTTAAATTATAATGGATGTCTGAACCAGGGAGGTCAAGATTATCTGTGATGAGACAGTGACTAAGCTAGATAGACACTACCTTCTCAAATATTTTGCTGAGAAATGAGAAAATTGGAAAAAAATTAGAGATTGGTCTAGAATTACTCAGCACAGAGGGGTCAAGATTTCTTTTCTTCAGCAAAGGCCTTAAAAAAGGCTCGTTTAAGACTGTGAAGATAAATTCCTTGTTGTTGTGACTGATTAACAATAGTCAGGGCATCAGATCTTAATGAGCGCAGAGCTTGTTCAAAAAAGGTGGTGGATATAGCGTGAGTATAGCACAACTGAGAAGATTTCAGGAGTAATTTAAATGCAGTCGGTGTTTTAAGGTCAGCTGCTGAAAAAGTGAACAGAGAGCTTTTTGCTCTACTGGGTTGTGATGGAGTAGCTATTCTATAGGGACCAGAGCTCACTTTATTTTCTCTTATCTTCGCAATTTTATCCTTAAAGAATACAGTAAATTCATTGCATGTTTCACTTGAGAGCAGCTCAGGAGAGGTGTAAGGGGAGGGGTTTTGGTTGTCTCAGTGATTTTCAATCAGGCATGAGAACAAGGATTTTCTGGCAAGCTTCACTGCCATATTAATAATTTCCAAACAGAATATGTAGATCTGTAGGTATCTCAATTCCCTTTGCAAAAATTTCTGCTCTTCTGCGGTCTCTTTAGGTTTTAAAATGACAGATGTGTTTTCTGAGGGCCTTTAACTTGTCTGAGACAAGTTCAATTTTAAATTTCAAATTAATTTTCAAAGGGGCAACAACATTAACACGTCCAGTCAGTCAATAATTAAATTTCTCAGATAAGGTGTTACAGGACAAGGGAGTAAGGGGAGGGAGTGAGAGAATGGGTTTCATGATGGTAACAGCAGAGTCAGCTTTAGGATAGCATCTCTTACCACACAGAGTATGATGTGAAAAAAGATGTAGTAGTGGTCAAAGATTACAGTATCTTTAGCACCCTGACATCTAGTCCATGTGAAATGACTAAGCCTAGGGTGTGACTGGTTTTATGTGTGGGGCCCAACACATACTAAGGAAAATCAAAGGAGTTATTGTAAACTGGGTAGTTATGGGACCCGTGGGTGCCTCTATGTGTATATTTAAAACACCAGTTATTCAGACATCAGTTCCAGACAAAATCAGTTAAAATCTTGAAAAGCAATTCTGTGAACTTATCGAGAAAACTTTTGCTGTGTCCAGATGAGTGGTAAGAATAGACTGATCACCTTAAAGATGCTTTGCAAGGTATTCAAATGTGGAAAATTCTCCAAGAGAGGTTTTAATAAAAAGCATGCATGTATTTATGCTTCCTTACATTATATTACTGAATAAACACAACACAATAGAATACATCATTTGACTATTGTTTTTTCAAAAGCATGTGTTAGGCAAGGTACAATTACATCTGTATATAGCATTTTATACAACAGAATGTGCAGGTCTTTCCTTCAGGACAATACATCTAAATTTTATTAAAATAATATTTTGACATTGAATAGGTGAAATCTTTATCCAAAGGATACCCTTTTCCAATAGCAACTGATACCTATGAGTGTCATATTTTAAAATAACATTTTTTTTTTTTTCAAAATTTAATAAGGAAATTGGAGGAAAACCTTTTGTGAGAGGTAACCACCAACATGATTAAATTTGAGCCTTTAGTCTTTTGAAAAACTTTAACTATGGTTCAAGTCTGGATAAAAAAAAAAAGTTGCTCAGCTTTTCACATGGAATATTTTTTAGCTTTAGTATTTGGCCTCTGTCAAGCACTTCGAGTCTCTTATTTTGAAAAGCCATGAGTAGCAAAACCTGTTTCAGTAAGAGTCACAATGTGACTCTTGTGTTCCTCATTCAGGGACACTTCCTTCCTGTCAAAGTCAATCTGTGCACCTGTTATATGTTATACTTCAAGAGACAAGAAGCAGTTTGATATGATGAGGCTCATTATTCTAACTTTTTCTTCAGTTCTGTGCATCAGCGCCCTGAGTAAGTTGCCGTAAGTTTCAGTCTTTTTTAGTTGTTTATTTCAGTGTGTATCATTTCATTAGCTAGTGCATTCCTAGGCTCGTTGGTGTGTTCTGTAAAACCAGTTATGTAGCTAAATCAGGGCAGAGCATAAATAATTAAATTAAGGGCGTTATTAAAATCTCTTTAAAACAGACAGTCCAAAACATATATGCCTTCGTATGTTACAGGTTCGTCTGATGGGTCACCTACACTAGATCATTTGATAGGGTCACAAAATTAAAAGGGGCTCCAAAACACTAAATGTAAAACTGTATTACAGTTAATGGGAAATTGCATATCTGGTTTGCTAGCTACCGCTACTTTTATCATTTGGTTACCATAATAACAAAAAACTCTCCATAGTGATGTATGACAACCCTTCAACTAAGTAATCACAAACAATGATCATGATCTTTCCTTACTTTTTTAGTGTTTTGTTTAAAACCCATTTGTTCATAGTGTACTGGCCACCATGCAGACTTTAGAAGGTGAAAGGTCTAAGCAGTCGATGTTATGCAAGTAATGAAAATGATAGTAAGATACACTGGCCTAGTGTTTTTGCTGGGTTTTTTTGTCCTCTAATAAAGACAGTACATTATTGCAACCCGATTTTTCCACACCTGACACAACTCATGCTAGGGATAATGACCGGCATGGGATTTACTGTGTTGAAGCTCACGTTGGTAGTTGCATCTTAACATAACAGAGTGCCATTAATCAAATTATTTCAAGCCATGTTTCAGCTAAAATAAATAAATAAATAAATATTAAAAATAAAAAAGTTAAAAATAGACCAACTCATTGCTACAAGGAAGACAAAATGGCTATGGTATGAATGCTGGTTCTTTTTGACTACACTCAGACATAAAGAGGATATTGTGAAATGTTTAGCTGTTTTTTTTTTTTTTTTTTTCCTGACTAACGGAACTGAGAATGAAGACAAAAGGAAAATTATCTTGTTCAGTGGGATTGGTGCAGCTACATACAGTTTACTGCAAAGCTTTTTGGTTCCAAGTCTTATCTGGAGGCTGTGAAGTTGCTGAAAGCTCATTTTAATCCAAAGACTCGTGAAACTCTGGAGATACTCCAGTTTAACTCTAATCAAACATAAATAATGCTAAAGTGCTGCTAGACTAAGAAAGTTAGCACGAGGCTATAATGACGCGGGTGCATGTTTACACAGATGTTGAGAAATAGTGTAGTGTGAGGATTGAAAAGGACAGAATTGAAGACTGGATTTAACATTTTAAAAGGCCTTAAAAACTGTACAAGCTATGAAATAGGCTGACAAGGATGCTAAAGATTTGCAAATTTGCAGTGGAGGCTACTTTTGGAACATAGGTAGCAAAGGGTCACGTGGTTATGCATTGCTTGTCCTCATCAGACCATAGAGCAAAGTTGCACAACCAGGTGTGTTAGAGATGCCAACAGTGCTACGCAACAATGTCACACATGTGGTGTATGGGCCACACAGAAAGAGCTCGCAATATTTAATTCCACTAAGTGTAGAAAACAAAAAAGGGGGATGGAAGGAAAAGAAATATGCAAAGTTGACATACAAGAAATTCTAGATAGCTCAACTCCTAAAGGGGAAGTTGAGACTGAAGACATTCATATGAATAGTAGTGTAGGAAATAAAGACTTATCCAAAGTGTCTCCACTCACTTGGGTCCTTACAGTGAGTGACTCTGAAGTTATTCTTAACATACTGCTGTTCTTCTTCAAAACCTGAATTTCCTCTCAAGCTGACAGAGCTGAGAGGGTCTGAAAGAATGAAATCCACCAACTTATTTTTAAAAAGCAGTTAAAACAGGAAAAAATGACATTGAATATTGTTAAGCAGTGTGTTTGGGGAACGGGGATAAGACATGGTTTGCAAAGAATAAATATGTATGTACCAGGGTTTTCTTAGTTACTCCTTTGTAACAGTGCTGTAATAGTCCTCTGTAATAAAACAGTTATTATTTGGCACATCTACACTGCAACACTGCCTTAACTACATAAACCGCTTGTTTCTCGTGGTGGCGTGCTGCCCACTGCTCATGCTCCTGGTGTGTGTGTGTGTGTGTGTGTGCGCGTGTGTGTGTGTGTGTGTTCACTACCAGTGTGTATAGGATGGGTTAAATGCAGAGGTTAAGTTCACTATTCACTTCTCACAGCGTGTGTGCAATCACAGAGATTCTAAATTCTAAGTAAAGCTTTGCAAAATCATATTCAATATGCAGACTCCTTGTTTACTTTAAACAAAATAAAACATATCAGTTCTACCATTAACTCTTACTCCTAATGAGGCCATATCTAATAGTAGTCCCCAAATATCTTGGATAAACAGAATCCAAGAAATGCAAGGGGAACAAATTTGCTCACTATTCTCAGTTGCTTGGTACTGTTCTTTGAGAGGTTGCAAAGAAAATTGCTCCTACATTTCTCATGTTATATTACCTCTTGTCCTAGGTAGTTTGATATATATCATATCGAGGTACAGCAACTCATACATATCCCACAGACAACTTCCTGCATGGCAGATAATTATACAATCTATATCGCTCTCGGTACCATAATGTGTTTTTCTGTTTTTCAGCTACTAATTAATTTGGTCAGATTCAAGCCTGCAGTGACACAGATGAGGATGCAGATGAGTTGGCATACATATATGACAATGAGGGGGTATTGTATGTAGACTTCAAGAGCAAGAAGGATATCAACACTTTGCCTGATTTTGTGGATCAAGTTGAGTTTCCAAGTCTTTATAATTTTGCTGTAAAATCAGTGACTATTTGTAAAAACACAGAAAAACTGCTCAACCAGGTCTATAAGGATCTACCAGAGGCACTGGGTAAGACAAATACAGATCTACTTTTCATGTCATATAGTAAGGCTGCTCGTGCCCTTAGGGCAAAAATTATGAAGTTTAAAGTTAAACTATGTAAGTATAGGTTTAGGATATCAGGAGTCAGTTCCTGATTTCCCAAAATTCCTTGCTCTCCTATTGTGAATCAACTCACATGAGTTCAGTAATTAAAAAGATTGCTTTAAATGTCATGTAGAACCTCCCCAAAGTTCTATCTA
This sequence comes from Chanos chanos, assembly GCF_902362185.1. Lineage (NCBI taxonomy): Eukaryota > Metazoa > Chordata > Actinopteri > Gonorynchiformes > Chanidae > Chanos > Chanos chanos. The sequence goes on along the minus strand of NC_044495.1, from coordinate 54,793,770 downwards.
CCCCAAAAATGATGTGGGACTGGATGTGGAAAACACCCTCATCTGCCACGTGACTTGATTCTTCCCCCCTCCGGTCAGGGTGATCTGGAAAAGGAATGAGAAGAACGTGACAGATGGAGTCACGCTTAGCCGCTATTTTCCAAACAGTGATGGCAGCATGAACATGTTCTCCACTCTCAAGATCACTCCCATGGAGGGAGACATATACAGCTGTACTGTGAAGCATAAGGCTCTTCAGCAACCTCAAACCAGAGTGTGGGGTGAGATCACCGTTTTGGCCTTGTTTTTAGCTGCAACAAGCATGGAAAAAAAAAAAAAAAAATATATATATATATATATATATATATATATATATATATATAGACACACACACACACACATATATATATATATGTGTGTATGTGTGTGGGTGTGTGTGTGTGTGTGTGTATATATATGTATATATATTGTACTTGCATATGTGTATGTGTTTCCCTTAGAATATATTTATTCCTTTTTATTCCTCAAGCACATGCAATATGAAAGAGTTGAAGTCAGGTTGAGTCTGGCTGAGAAAAACACTGTGTGTGTGTGTGTGTGTGTGTGTGTGTGTGTGTATGTGTGTGTTTCTGTGGTGTGTGTGTGTGAAATACAGATATTGAAGGAAATGAGCAGCTCAGTGTCAGTCCAACTGTACTCTGTGCAGTGGGTTTGACTGTTGGGCTGCTGGGAGTTTTTACTGGAACATTCTTCCTTGTCATAGGAAACAACAGCTAACACTTAGGTGGAGCACTCTAATACAAAGGTTAGTATAGGAAAATTTCAGTCTGCATTGCAGCAGTTTTTTACCTGAAGAAACACATAGAACAGATCAGGTGAATCCACTGTGATAATAAAGTATGTAATAGTAAAAGCAGATAGGCTTTTTAATATTGACCTAGTATTACTGATTTTATTCAAATATGTTGTTTTGTTTTTAACAGCTGGTCTTATTCAGGGCCAGTTGCAAAATGTGTCACATGTCACACACCTCTACAGGAATCTTGGACTTCAGTTCCCTGTTCACAGAAACACTGGTGCCAAGCTATCAAGCTATGGATTCAAATACTCACAACAACCTAGTTGCTGGACTGTTACCCTTACCATAACACCTCTACGAGCCATTTTGCCACCAAATTCTCCATTGCTTTAAACTCACATCAAAGGTCGCCTAGTTATAACAAAGGAAGAAGGTAAACCTATTATAGACCGTGAGAATGAAACACACTCTACTACTAATGGGTGCTAGCAAATATACATATACTGTAAATATACATACTGGGTTCACAGAGCCCAAAAAAAATATCCACTTTTCTTTATGGCATAGTGCTTCAGAAAAGAGCCATCTTTTGTAATAGAGGTAATATTTTGTTTTGTTTTGTTTTGTATAAAGTACCAGTATACATATATATGTATGTATATACAGTCCCAAAAAATACCTAAGTAAGAGCAAAATAGTCACTCATTTACAATTTACAGAAACAGTTGTCAGTTTAATTCTACTTATGGTACTTTTTTTTAGCAGGAGTACTTCTATTTTTACTTTTTCCACCTGATGTCATTGAGCTCCTTGAATGAACCAGCCACCTTTTAGAGGTGACCATGATGATTTTGATTGTATGGTTGATTCTGCGCAATGGTGGTTGTCCATAAGCTACGTCTCGGATTTATCTGGTACACGATTGAGTCAAAAATTGTTAACAACGTGGTAAAACGAGTAGGAATTTAATATTAATTTGAAAGATAATTAATGTTATTATGCAATGAGGTTGATGTGTCCCCCCTGAAAAAATGTAATGTCCGTCCGTGAATTTGTGTCTGGCACCGGGTCTGATACATGCATATGTACATGCATATATGTGTGTGTGTGTGTGTGTGTGTCTGTGTCTGTGTGTGTATTAGGGATGTGCATCCCCATCACTGAGGCCGATGCGATACACGTGTCGATGCATTTCCAACGATCCTAAACATTACAGATACATATGAAGCAACCACTAATGCAATATGATATGATTCACCCCTACTGCGAAGCAGTGAGATTCAACATGATTTTATTCCATACAATGCGATTCAATGCGATACGATGTGATGCAAAAGAATACAATGATATGCAATTCAACATGGTACAGATACTGAAACTCAGTACTGAAACTCAGTAAACATTTCACACATGCTGTTTCTTTTTTACTTCTGAAAAACACTTGGCCCTCTCACAAACAGGCCTTTTCACAAGTCCTTTGTAGTGTAAGAAAAAAAAGTCTCTGACAAAAAATAAAATAAAATAAAGATAAGATAAAACTAAACCTGACCTGGACTTTGCCTTAAACTTTCTTCTATCTTCTTTCTTCTTTCCTGTTCTCTGTCTCCAGTTACACTTTTATAACACCTCACACATTTAACAGTTAAACAAACAAACATTCAAGTATTTTATTTGTAGCAATTTTGTGGAACATGTAGCTCTTCTTCCCACACGATAATCTGTGACTCGTCTGGACACGCCTCCAACTCACGTGAGACTTGACGAGAACTGGCCACTGACAGCAGCGCACTTGAGAAACAGTTTAAAGTGGAGGAATCAATCTAAATATAAAATTATTGGTCTCAAATTATTGGTCACATTTCTAAATAATAAAGGCCTAGTGCCTCTACTCATAATTATATATTAATAAATCAGATTTTACCAATACAAAGATGCATCCCGAGTTCACTCCAAATTGTATCTGGTGCACACTTTTTTTTAATCGAGGCAATTGCATTGTTAATTCTTATATCGGTGCACCAATGTGAATCATTGAATGTTTTTACCATCCCTAGTGTGTATACATCATCAAATTCATCCTGGAATTAAAGCAAAACAAAGTGTATAATGGATGGTTTTGTCACTTAAAAAAGTGAGAGACTGTGAAAACTGAAAGCATTATAGAGAACATATTTCTAAAAAACATCCTCTGTCAACAGAAAACATTACAAACACTCTAAAATGTAAATAGTAATGTACAGCTCCGAAAATATTAGCATTATTTATAGTCAAAATATGCTCTGTAGGCCTGTATGCAAAGTCATGATACTGAAGGCCTACATGTCCACGTTGAAACACAATTCACTTATTTACAATCTTCTGGAAATGTTATTCTGCCCAGCAACATGTGATGTCCTGTGTGCACAGGTTTTTGGTTGGTCAATCAAGAATCTGTTTTCACCCGGAGGTGCCCAGTGACAAGGACTCGACTTACTGTATATACTGTATATATATTGGAAGGACGGAAAATGTCCGGTTTCAATTGTTTGTGTAACCTGATAATAGTCTTTTCTATTTTTCCACTGACAGGTAAGACATGAAGATATTTAATACAATGTATGCTCTCTTAGAAATATATGATAAAAAAAAAAAAGGACATCAGTATTTTGCAATGATTTGACTTGGAATAACATGTTACAATGGACAATGTTAAGCAGCAGCACCAAAACACCAAGCAGCCCCTATAATACCTAAGTGCAGAACTAAAATACCAAAATGACAAAACAATTCTAAGACAACACTTTAAATAGCTGTGAACGTCTTTGTGAACTATGGTACACTTTACTATAGTAACGTGAGCAAAACGTGACTCTTCTTCCTTTATGAAACTGAAACTGTGTGTGAAAATGGTAGATATAAAAACTCTTCAGTTCACAGAAAATTGCAAGATATAAAGAAATAGAGAGATATAGAGAGATATGGAGAGCACATGAGCAGCAAGGAAGAAATTAAGATACGTTACCATTTTAAAAACTCAGTCAGGGCTTTGTTTTGTTTTGTTTTGTTTTGTTTTGGTTGAAGTTTGATGTCTGAAAACCTGTTGTTTTCAACTTTTAATGTTTTCGTCTATGATCATGTGTCATAGGCGTAATAAGGATGACATTTATCATGTTGGATATGCTCAATTATTCACTCTTCGTGTTCTTTTCTCAATAGATGGACGTTACGGATATGTTCTCCTTTTGTGCCGTTCTACTTTAAGGGATCCACAGGAGATGGAGTTAATATACTCTATCAATTACAATAAGCTTGAATTGCTGCGATTCAATAGTACTCTTAATAAAGTAGTAGGATATACCGGTTTTGGAATAAAATATGCAGAGGATCTTAACAATAGAACAGAGTGGCTGCACAATCAAGTGTCTAAGGCTCTGGCGGATTGTAGACGATATGGTAATCAGTTCTTTCCTCATCTGAATGTAACGGGTAAGAAGTAAACCGATTTTAAAAATGTAATATACATTATGTATGTCATATGTATGTTAAATTGAGCTGACATTTATATTATGCCACATGTTCAGTTCAGCCACATGTTCAGCTCAGATCAGTCAAGCAGGTCAGAGGCAAACATCCTGCCTTGTTAATGTGCAGTGCCTACAATTTCTACCCCAAACTCATCAAACTGACCTGGTTAAAGGATGGTAAACCAGTGACCTCTGATGTGACCTCCACTGAGGAGATGGCTGATGGTGACTGGTACTACCAGATCCATTCCCATCTGGAGTACATCCCAAAATCAGGAGAGAAGATCTCTTGTATGGTGGAGCATGCCAGCTTCAGTAAACCCATGGTGTATGACTGGGGTAAGAATTAACTTTCGGCTAGGGTTGAGGGATAAAACGTGGAAGACTCTAGCATAGCTGACAGCATTTCAGTTGTGCACAGATAGTACGGTGAAGGGTAGAACTGGAAACTCAACTAAAAATGGATCCTCTTCTCCTATGGATGAGAGACTTTTCTTAAATATAGAAGAGCACACAATTCGTTAGCTCTCTGAGATTCCTAATCTGATGTGATTGACTTCATGTATGTGTTTGAAAGATTAGAGTTTTTTGTTGGGTTTGGTTTCGCTATTGACACAGTATAATGTGCTTTAAGGGTCCAGAGTAGAATAGGTTAGGCCTTGTGACATAAATCCATTTAAAGTAAGCAGTATCACACCACAGTAATCAGTTTCGCCACAGGATCCATTCCTTACAACAGCCATGGTATGAATAGATGTGAAAAGAAAGGCAATTTAAATCATTTGTACAAACGTACCTGTGACCTATTTAACAGATCCCTCACCTCCTGAATCTGAGAGGAATAAGAGTGTGATTGGGATTTCTGGGCTTGTGTTGGGCATTACCTTAGCAGCTGCTGGGCTGATCTACTGCAAAAGGAAATCCTCTAGGAATCCAGAGGTCAGATGGTGGTCCCAGATGTTTTTTTTTTTTTTTTTTAATAAAATATGAGAGACATATAATGTTTTAAGATATTGTTAGGATAGTTCAATAATATAACATAAGTATCATAAATCTCCATCGCGCATTAATTATGCTGCTCTTCCTCCACTAGGTTCGATCTAATTTGCCACTCAGCGAGCCTTACTAAGTGGAAGTTTGCTTTTGTTGAAGATTATCCCCCGTGTTATCTGTAAAGACATGTAACTGGCAGCAATAGCCTTATCACATATGCCTGGGAATAATCAGTTTTCTAATTATTTTCTGAATGACGACCATTTTGATGACTTTTCTCTGTAACACATATGAATTTTAAAAATTCTTTGGAGAATATTTCTATCTTGTATACAAGAGTGAGCATTTTGACTTTAGTAGTCTAACAACTGAACTGATTAATCAATTATCTGACACAACCGTAAATGACAACACTATATATTTGCACTGGGGTTTAATATTTTGTATAATATTTAAAGAGATAATTCTATAAATACACACATGACTGCTGTCCCTTTTGAAATGCACCTCTAGTGTGGCAGGGTGACACCGAACAGGGGTTCGGGTTGCCCAAAACGCACCAAAAATAAACAAAAATGGCTCCACTGCAAATAGCACGTAAGTGCAAGGTGTTTTATTTACAGTGCAAAAAAAAAAAAAAAAAAAAAAACCAAAGTCCCAACCAAAGTGAAGAAAAGTGAAAAAAATGTCCAAAACGGCAAATACTTACAGGGAAAAAAAAGTATATATATTTACAAGAAAAAAAATAAAGAAACAAAAAATATATTGATAAACAAATAAATAAACAAACAAACAAAATATATAGATAAACAAATAAACAAATCACTACTTTCAGTTCTCAAACCAATTTACTTCGATACACCACAGCTACACTCTGTTCTCCTGACTCCCTCAACATACAATGATTGGAGCCCTCTTTTCATTCATTAGCCCCTCTCCCAGAACATACCACATTCGTTCTGTTTAAAAATAAAAATAATATTGCCCATCCTAATCATTTTAGTGTACAAACAGAATTACCACAACTTTTATACACATATTTATACCTTCACAATTTCACCTATCCCCAAAATTTCCATAAATCATCACCTTTCCACCTTCAACTCCTTCGCTAGTTTTATGGTCCCGCCTGCTCCTACACTGCGCATGCGTACCTCAGGTCAACCTCGATAAACTAGCCTGTGTTGCTCCAGCTCGGTTTGGCCCTCCCCTGCACCGGTAGCTGTACCCCGCTATGGCACAGACAAACAGACACACGGCGAGAGGAAACGGGGAACGGAGTAAGACAAGACAACGAACAAAATCCTGTAACAAAACAAAAGACGTTTAAACCAAACGCTAAGTACAGTAAAGACGGGACCAAACATTTCAGTGAGTAATTGTGTGTGTTTGTAACATGATAAAGACGGTAACGGTAAAACAAACAAAGACGCTAACAAACATTTAAGCGCAATTGGGGGTGTTTGTGGGGTGTTTTAAACTGTAAGATGGTGAACGTGAATTGGAAATGTTTGTGTGTATGAAACCGGGTAACCTGCTGCATGCTTCGAGTGTGCACCCTCGAAGCTAACCCATTACGTTATTGGAATATGTGTATTAAAGATATGTATGAATGGCGTACACATAACAGGACACAAACACGAACAAACAAAGTACAACTGAGGAAAGTGGTTAGTTTGTGGGGAAAAGACGCCGCCCGCGGCCTGAGACAGAGCCTTCTGTCACATCTAGTAATCATAATAATAATTGCTCTTTCATAACATTTTGAGAGAGAAAAATAGTGATTTATTGATTGATTGATTGATTGATTAACTGGTACATTGATTGTTTGATCCAGAAGATATGTGTGGCAGATACAGTGCGTAAAATACAGTCTCAGCACAGAATATACCACTGAGCAAATACATACTTTTGCAGTGACAGATACAGGAATGATTTTAAATCTGTCCATTCTCAAAGCCAGTCACAAACATAAACATATAGATAATGACAGCTCTATGCGAAAGCTAAGTTTTTAACTGCATATTGAATAAAAGAAGGCTTTGTTTGATTACTGTGAACCCCATAAGTAAGTACTGACACTGGGGAGTGTTTCCCATGATAGTGTGTGGTTTTATACATTTTGGTCATTTGTGAATTTATGTTGGCCTGTTTTGTGAGTTCTTGTGTTGAACATATGTTACTGACCAATTTGTTATGTTATCCCAGCTACATGATTGAAAGAAACATGACCAAATCTATTAATTCTGTTTCTAATCATTAAAATGAATTTTATTTTTTAAGAGACTGTTGGAATATTTTCTATTTTAGCAGAGGATGCACCTGGTACTGGTAAACTGGTGAGCTGGTAATGTAATGTACTGTACTGTAAGTCTTTAAAAAAAAAAAAAAAACTGTATACAAGCTTTAATGTCCAGGGGAAATAATAAATTGATTCTTTCATTAGAGGTCAATCTGGTGCTCCTTTTTTTCATTACAGTCTCATATACTTTATGGCAGGTTGATCTGGGTGTACCTTATATAGTGAACTTGCATGCTGAAATGTGTTTCTGCATGTATATTTAAAGTTTTCATGAGAAAAAGTCCTGTTCCCTCTCATGTGATTAAATCACACAGGCTAGTGCTACAAGTACTTGATGTAACAAGCTCAGATTTCATGTGAGTTTGCTGACTTTTAACCTTAATAATAACAGCATTTCCTCAGGCCACAGTAATGCTGTTGACAATATTTTCATTGTTGTCTACTCTACTGGCAAAGGTAAGAGGAACTCACATTTTGCTTCACTGGGCAACTTTCATCTTAACAAGTTCCATATTGTCACACCCTGTCCCTTTCTGTCCCTCTCCGTTCCCTCTTCATTTCATTAGTTCATCACTTTGTCTCCCTCTAGTGATGAGTCTGGATTCTGTTTCTCTGTTCCTCTTGTTTCCCCCTCTTTTCCTTAGTCTTGGTAGAGCCCAGTGTTGCCTCCTAATTTCCTTGTTTAGTCCTTTTAGTTCAGTCATTGTACACACCTGTTCTTAGTTTCTTAAGCCTCATTTAGTTCTGTATTAATACTCCTACCAGGTTTTCCCTGTTTCTTTTGTTTGTGTTGTTTGGTGTTGGTTTTCCTTTTGCACGAATTTCTGAAGACGGTTCTGTGTAAATTTTGATACTCTTTGTTATGCTTACTGGAAATAAAGCAACCATTGACCTGCATTTGCATCCAGCCTGTTTCTTCAAGTGTGACACGTATTCATGTTAGTTACATGTTTGAAATATCTCAGCTGACAGAAATATCTTCAGAGGTTTTTTTCTTGGTTTGTCAGTTTGGAGAATCCCTAAACCAATCCCAAAACTCATATATAGATCATCAGAATTCAAACAGCAGTCTTAGTTGACATATTGATAACATACAGAATTTGGGTCAGAGCCTTCCTATGAACTATAGAGTCTACTGCTAGAGGAGGGTTGGATACACAATACACTTCAGAAACATTGTAGACCTGCCTTCATAAATTGACATTCAAAAACTGGTAAAGACTCTTGTTTTGTAATCATGACTGCAGATAAGTTTTAACTGTGAGTTGTTTGGCATTATCTCTATGGGTTTATATTGTAGCTGCATTATCTGATATGCCTGTGCCCTCCTACCATGAAAGACAGTACCATGGCTTGCCAACAGTGCAACAGTGGTGTCACATGATACTTGTTACATTTACAAAGATTAATCTAATTTGATCAATCACAGAGTGTTATCAATTCAGTCACCTTCACATGTGATGACTATTTTCATATAATTCAGTGACAAGACTGTGTGTGTGTGTGTGATTACAGATGGAGAAGATACAACATAGTTCATCAATTGCAAAAACATTGCTTAATGTTAGATTACCACAAGGTGGCAAAATACCCCACAAGAGAATCACAACTGCAGCAAACTTTTGTACAGGGATTATAAAACCTGCTAGTCGACATTATTTGATGCACTCATGTGTAGTTACCAGAGTCACAAATATTGCTCATTTTCCCTCATCAGATCAGTTGACCACTGATAGAAAAAGTTCTTTGTCTATCCAGTGGACACAGTCAGATGGTAAATATTCATTGCATTTCATTCAACAGATTTATTCCATACTGTATACAGCACCAAATGCCACAAGGCTGGTGAAGAAGGCTAAATGGTTTTGTAACTCCAGCTAACTGTGATTACTTTGCTTCATGACATACTTCTGTAGTCTAAACAAAAGGTTTAAAATACTAGAAATCATATAGAAATAAAACAACAAAATAAAGTGCTTTCAAGGGCCCACTTGCACAACACAATTCAATAAAAAAAATCTTTATTCCCAATCTTTTATGCTCTTTGGTATCAGAGTTTTCAGTGTCAAAAATTTGGGGCATTTAGAAAATTCTCACAGTCCACATTACACAATGACTCAGCAACAGTGGTGTCAGAATTTAATTAAAAATCCCATTGGCTGATGGACACTAGAGATTCATGATAAGGAAATGTGTTTATGCTCTTCAGACAACCTTTACTTTGTTGGTGCTCTGCATGACTGTGACTTCAGCTGTACTTTAAAATAATGAGATTCTTGATTGTGATTTTCATCTGTATAAATTTCTTTTTCAAGGATAGCAGCCAGTGTGAGTACTTGAATGTTCATTATATGGTCAAAATTTGTTGTTAAGGGAACTAGAGAATGTGCAATTTCTGCTTCAGCTTTGGAGAACAAGCGATGATTCTCTACCAGACTGGTAAAGAATTACTTAAAGTAAATATGAAAAGGATCAGCTGCTCCGTTTCTAATAAAAAGAACGCCATGACAATGTATTCCAGTTCATTTTCTAAACTGGTTATTCTTCCTGCTGTTTTGCAGATCTTCACGCTTTTGACACAGACGAAATTTGCAGTGACACAGCTGATGCTGATGAATTAACCTTTCAGTACGATGAGGATGAAATAGGTTATATTGATTTCAAGTCTAAGGAGTCAGTGCTCACACTACCAGCTTTTGCGGGCCGCATTCCATTTTCATATTACTTTGATGCCATAGCTGAAATTGCAGACTGCCACAGCCGGCTACAGTTAGCAAAAGACAACTATGTGAATCCACCTAAACAAAGCGGTAAGGTAAAGTTTTTGAAAAGCAACATATTACAGAGATGGCATACTTTAAATAATGCTGTACCTGTGCTGACATATACTACAAATAGAGTAGTGTTAAATTAACTCTGAAAACGTGAAATTCACAGCGTCTGTGTAATCTACACTATGTTAGTTCAGCTGCCCCGAGTTCATTTAATACTGGCAAATCTGATATGCAGAACAATTCCACAAAAATTTACATTGCCTCACAAAACATCCACTTACTCTTCAATGTTAGATGTATTAATATCTATTACAATAGCTATAATTCAGCTACTAATTCAGTGATTCATTAAAATCACACTATCAGTTATTAAGTTGTAACTCATAAGGCATTATGGTAACATATAATTGCTAAGTTAGTCTCTAGTGACTGATGATACCCTTATGAAGAATCTGAACAAATCATAACCTGTTTAATTTTCAATCTGGTATGAATTTACTCAATATCCAGTTTTCATCCTATATGGCCAAATCAGTTTTAAGTCAAATATATTTGGAGCAGTACTAATAATAAACTATAGACTCGCTTATATAGGCACTTTTCCAAATTCCAAGGAGCCTAACAGACTAAAGATGGTAAAATTTCGCACAAAAATGAATACAGTTACATTCTGGGCATATAAATACAATGTAATAGAAAATGAAACAACAGGTTTCTGCATAACTTGAATAGGGAAGTATTAAAAATCAAATGAATGTTAAACAGAATGCCTAGTACCACTCTGAACTGAATGTTAAGTACTATACTTAGTACAAACGAAACACTGCTTATCACTTAACTAAAATTTTAAAGTCTGGTGTGTTCGACAAGTGAGAAAGATTTCATTCGAGGTGGTCTTGGTCCCTTGCTTGTCACAAATAAGGAAGTTAGAGTGAAGTTTTGAAAAAGTTCAATACAAGTTTGGAAAAATCAAGAAACATGAAGGAATTTCATCAATTCTATCCATATGCCACTTGGCTAAAAATGAATCTGTGAGGTTAATACCTGATTTCATTCATGACTGATTCTAACATTGCTTGCAGATCCTCCCAAAACCGTTATTTATTCCAAGGATAATCTAAAGACAGGCACAGAAAACACATTGATCTGCTATATGACTGGATTCTACCTTCCTGCTGTTAAGGTAACATGGACAAAGAACAATGTGAACGTCACAGAGGGAATGGCTCTGGGTCGCTATACCATTAACGATGATGGCACCTTTGCTGTGTTCTCTTTTCTGAGAATCACTCCAGAAGAAGGGGCCATCAACGCCTGCACTGTTGAGCACCAAGCTCTTCTCCAGCCCCAGACCAGAGAGTTGGGTGAGACAATAAATTGGTCTGATGTTGTATAAGTGCTTTAATTTGTATTGTAACACACATTTGTACAGTTTAACGTGGAAAGTATGAAACTGAACACATTCAGACAGAATTGAAGAGAAACCTCCTTTGAGTCTGACAGTTTGGAAAACCATATGCATGTTCAACAAATCTATACTCTGAATTATAGCTGACTTCTCTGAAATGAAATTTAAAGCAAGTATTTACATACTCATGTGGTGGTGAGGCACCTCATAGAATTGTAAAATAGTTAACAATAGACTCTGCATTGTGTAACATAATAAATAATAATTTTATTTAAGCTGTAGGCTATCAGTGCAGAACTAGTTGCAGAGTTTGAAGTCAAACTTATCCATGAAATATTCTGAGGAACAGCAATTTTCCCTGCTGCATCTCATTGGCTCGTTTTTGGCAGTTTGTCATGAGCTTCGATGAGTCTACGTTTGTCACTGACAGAAAATGACTTTCTTTTTCCCCGGCATGATTTCTGTGCACATAGGTGATACAAAGTAGGCCTATCAAAGTAAAGTTTAAAAGAAAAAGGATTATTGTAGTCTTAATTTTCAACCACATGTTGTCGTGTATAAAATGACTCAAAATGAACAGTGCAAGCGGACTACTTGATTACTATAAGCGAATTATACGGTACTCTACTTGTATAGAAATGATTCTGTCCCAAGCTTCTTGATCCGTATTAGCAGTTGATCACTATAACCATGATCACTATAAGCAGTTTCCAGTGTATTTTTCCCATATTAAAAATTGGTTTAAAAATGGGTGTGTTCAAACACTCATGGAGTTTGTGTTTTTAGACGGATTGCTCTCAAATTTGCGATATCTTAAAGCAAATAAATAGGCCTATTTTTATTTAATATAGGCTATCTTTGAGAATGCTCCTTCAGTTTCCCTAGCTCCTCAGTTACTAAGAGGCTACTAAAGAAGTGTTGTGCCCTTTAAAAACATACATTGCAGATTTAGAAGGAAATGTTTTTAAAAAAAATTTGTTTCCTTTCTTAATATTTTACATGTTTGAACTGAACGTTTTAGTAATGCTGTTAAATAAGGTGTGGTCACTTTAAAATCTTTAAGTTTGTGTGACGACATCAGCAGTGGCCATCTTTCGAAAAGAAAAAAAAAAGCATAACAAGAATGGAAAAAGCAAGAAGGAAACATGTTAAAAGAAAACTTGTTGATGTTGAACTGGGCCTTTATTAAAAAGTTGCATGCAAAGAAGGAGCTGCCGCGCAAGTGTCTTTCTAGGGGTGCAACATAAATTTTAGTGTTTCCGCCCGGTTAACAGCAAGACAGCGACCCGTAACTGGAGATCGGAGGAAAAACTTTGACAGCAACCAGCAAGTGGATGAAAACTAGCATGCTAGGAGGTACCGTGCTTGGACGGGCCTGCTCTTTGAATCGACAGTGGCCACATAACAAAGGTAAGCAGAGCCTTTTTAACAGAAAACTGCATTATAGTTGTCAAAATCAAAGGCAGTGGGTTCGCCCAGGCCAAGGCATGAACTAGCCCCTCCTCTAAAGAACCTAAATTGGAAGAAAGAGTCTGATGCAGTAAAATGTGTGGATGAGTATGAGTGTGTGAGACTAACAAAGACATTTTTTGTCTGCTGATAATATTAACACAGCACTGTGAGTACTGCTTTTGGTTTAATAATTATACTTATTAGAATACATAAGGAGTATACATATTAAAATACAAGACTAGATTTGCTAAGGGGCCCGTGAGGGACGGCAGTCTAGCTGCTGCTAAGGGGCCTATGGGACGGCAGCATTTGTGTGTTTGTTTGTCAAGCCTAGACTTGCTAAGGGGCCTGTGAGGGATGGCAGTCTAGCTGCTGCTAAGGGGCTTACGGGACGGCAGCATTTGTGTGTTTGTCTGTCAAGACTAGACCTGCTAAGGGGCCCGTGAGGGACGGCAGTCTAGCAGTCACTAAGGGGCCTACGGGACGGTGACATTGTGAGAGTGTGTGAGTGTGAGTGTGCCGGCAATTGTATGATTGAGTGGAATGAATGGAAAATGAGTCCTATGTGCTGAATAAATTAAGAGATTGGATATATGAAAAAGAAGGGGGGACAGAAGTACCATGTATAACTTTTTGTACAAAAACATGTTTAATAAGGTTTAATCAGGAGGAGAATATTGTTGTAAATAATATTGGGATCATCAAACAAAGGTATACATTTAGAGTAAATTTAAAAGCAATCTTACCAATTTCACAAGAAGATATAAATAGTGAATGGAGTACAGTTTACAGAATCATAGAAATAATAAAGGTTTATGTTGGAGATTATGTAATTTGGAGTACACATGGAAGAGTAGCAGAGAGAGAATTGAAATTGTTAGAGGCACATTACCCACAAATACGGTCTTTTGATAGAGAGGGTACAGATGTGCAGGTAGCAGGAGAGGGTGAGGCTTGGTTAAGTATTGCTAGGTGTCTGCACTGTCGGAAAGAGCACGCACATTATTATCTGTCTAAATACAAGGGGCCGGTTAAAGAGACGGCGTGTCCACGTTGCGGGGATATACATTATCACACATATGCATGGTGTATTTACTGGGAAGATAGCAGAAAGTAATTGGTAAAGTTGTTAGATTACATGACGGAGTGGGAGAAAAGTGAGTCATTTGTGATGAGAAAGTGGAGACATAGGGTGACTGAGGAGGTTGGGAGAGGCAGGTCAGAGCTGATTGTAGATTCAGATTTGCGCGTATTGGTGACTGAGGAGGAGAGTTATAGGGTAGGAAAACTAATGTTTACTTTAACGAAAGCAGCGGTTAGAGGCTTTGTACCAGCATCACGGCATGTGGATATAGGATTAAGATGGAGAAATGAGTGGATAGAAATAGTAAAAGTATATGTAGGAGATCTGTTTATTTGGAGTACGTTGGGAACGGCAGCAGAAAGGGAACTGACAGTCTTATATAATTATTATCCAAAGGGGTTTGTGTTAGATCCATTTTGTCAGGTGTTGCATAACGATATCCACAGGGCAGATAAGAGCGTAAGATGTATGTTCTGTCATAAAAAGCATGCAGTGAGTTTTTGGCATCCTAGGGCACGAAAATGTAAAAAATGTTTTAGAAATCGTTTTCGAGCTGACATGTGCTCATGTGCATGCATTAAAGAGTAAACGGATGAGTGGGTAAAGAAAAATACTAGCATTGTTGTCTCCCTTGCCACATAGGCTATGTATAATGTATATGATGAGGAATTAATCAAAATCAAGCAACAAACGTTTCAAGGCACTAAAGTATTTCTGTCTTTGTTTGTGATTGCCTTCAGCAACTTACTAAGTAGATAGATTTATGACAGGAGCAGGCAAAGTTCCCGGGCATTTAATGAGCTGTGACGTAGTGGAGGCTGAAGGAGGCAAGCGCTTCGTAGCTGATGCTAGAGAGGCTTTGTTAAAGAAAAAAAAAAGAAAAAAAAGAAAAACCTAGAAAGCACTGTAGCCCTACTGCTAAATTAATTTTTTGGGGGTACCAGAAAGTTTTTAATTGATTGATCTTAGATTGTAGATAGCTAGTGATCCACGTAGAGTTGGGTGGGAAACAGGTAAAAGTACTAATATAACTAGATCTGCAGCTGGTCCAGGCGGCTCTGAGAGGTAGAGCATTAATTGTGGCGTTAATCCACAAACAAAACATAAAATTGTGAGAAAGATTGTTGCGTAGATCAAGATTGGAAATACATAGTTTCGTAGAGGGGGTATTAAGGGTATCTGAGTATTGAAATAAATAAATAAATAAATAATGCTGGGTGCAAAAGAAGTAATTTTGCCAAGAGAAATTATAATTAAGAAACATCCACATCACAAAAATCAAATTTTAAAATGTATGAAAAAGTGGAATAAAAGAACGAGTGGTAAACTGCAGTGGCCGATTGAGGGTACATTTGATGTGTCAAAATGTTTAGAAGTAGAGGTAAACATAAAGCATTCAGCTGACATACTCACACCTGGGAAGGCAGGCACACACACACACACCCACGCACACACACACACACAGGTACACACACACAGCCTGAGATATGTCCACAGGGCAGACCAAAATACACACAGGCCCCTGCAGGCACAGGTCAACTCATCCAGTGGAGCAGTGGAGAGGAGGAGGAAGCCAGTCAATGGGAAGATACACCGCCTCTCACTGGTGGATATGGGGAGGAGCAACCAGAAAGGACAGACACAGAGAAGCCCCGGCCTGAAGTGAGGTCACCAATATTGGATAATGAGAACATTGAGTTCGCACCTGTACCTGAGGCAGAGATTGCAGAAGAAATAGCAAAAAGGCACATGCATGGAAGCGATTATAGGATGGGAAATACATCAACGCCTGGAAGAAGGCCAAAATTTACAGAGAGAATTATCACTGGAAAAGTGCATATAGAAAACTTGGAAGAGGCCTATAAGAGGGAGGAAGCAAGAAACAGGAGACAGCCACCGCTGCAGGAGGAGCTGCATAGAATGACTGAACAGACAGAGGAGTGGATCAATCCACGTGATCAGGACACCCGCAGCCTGAGTCTAGGGGAAAGAATATTATTGAGATGGGTAGTCAGTGGAAGAGACATGAGGCCAAGATGTGACGAGCGATTGGAAGAACAGAGATCAGGTGACATGTATCCACTGATTGTCAAAAGAGATGGAGAACAGTATGTACCCTGGTCACTCATGGATATGCAGACACTGGCCAGTAAACTGCCCCCACTAACCGAAGGCGCAAGCAAATGGATAACTGCCCTAGAAGAGAACACGGGAGGATCAAAGTTGGCCTTAGGTGACATCAAAGCCCTGTTGATGTATACAGCTGGAAAACAGATAACTAATGATATATTTGCAGAAGCAGAGGTGCCATTGGTCACCAGAAGTAATAGCTCAGATCACCTGAGCTTTAATTTCTACAGAACAGCTATTTGGGCAGCTGTGAGAAAACAATATCCTGAAAAAATGGACCCCTCAAAGCTGGAGGAAGAGAGGTTAAAGGATGATGAGAACCCATTAAGATTTTTACACAACTTCCAGCGAAAATGGAAAGAAGAGACAGGAAGCCCATGGAATGCAAATGCTACTACTGAGAGTTTGTTCAAAATGATGGTCAAAAAGAGCATGCCACCTCAAGTCCAGCAGAAACTGGAGGATGTGGTAGGGTTGATGAAAATGAGATGGCCAGTCTTTTCAGAACACATAATTCATCATGTGGAACAATACAGAAAAGAGCAAAGGAAACAAGAAGAAGAAGCCAGGCAGCTGACCAACAGACTGACACAGCTACAGGTAGGAGAGCTTGTAAAGAATGTAAAAAATAAAAAGAAAGAAGAAAAGATTCAAGCTCCAGTGGTAACACAGGTGGCACCTGCTCAGCAACCGCCAGTGCCGCCACCACAAATACAACCACCACCACAAATACAACAGCCGTTACTGCCACAAATCCATCAAACGACGGTCCCATTGACAACTATACCTGCTGCTCCGGTGCAGGTATTTGTGTCAGGTTATTGACAAAGGCCTAACGGAGGTCGGGGAAGACGACGAATGCCTGCACAGAGGACGGCAGCAGTAGGAGGCGGACCCTCTCAGGCACTAGGCGGTGGTGCCTCACAAAATAATGGATATTATCAGCAAAGTCCACAACAAAGGCAACAGCAAGCTCAGAACTGGCAAACACAACAGGGGCCGCCTCAGGTAGCGCAATGGCAACAGCAAGCTCAGACCTGGCAGACACAACAAGGGTCACCACAAGTAGCTCAATGGCAACCAACAGGCACAGGCCAACAAACCAGCGAAGTCTGCTGGGGGTGTAATCAAGTAGGACACAGACGTAGGGAATGTACAACCAACCCATGGACAGGCCCAGCTGCTGAGTGGTCATATTAGGGGGGCCCAGAAAAGCCTGTGGGGGAGCCGATGCTACCTGCCATCTCAAAGCATCCTACGGAACAACCCAACATATCAGTAAACACTGGTCAACAGGAGCACGCATTTATGGTGGATACAGGTGCAACACATTCATGTACTGGAAAAGAAGGCTCATATCTCCCCCTCTCTAAGACATCTGTAAAAACAGTCGGCTTCTCTGGGAAACCACAAGTTATACCATTAACTGAGCCTGTTCCAATGATGATTAATGGAAAGGTAATAATTGCACCATTGCTTTATTCAGCCAGCACATCCGCCAACGTTCTAGGAAGAGACATCTTGTGCTCGTTGAAGGCTAAAATATTGTGCACGCAAGATGGAGTCCATGTAGATTTTCCAGAGGAAATCGTAAGCTCCGTAATGTCCATGTCCAGTGCAGAAGAACAACAGATGGATCACCCAGTAGCATATTGGTTACGAATAATACCTCAAGATTCAGCATTACGTCAACAGTGGAGGCTGTGGAGACCTTGGGTGCAAGCCCAATTAGAAAAGGCAAATGATCCAAGAGTACCGCTTCATTGTACAATGAAGTTTGATGGGGAACAAACAGATAGAGAATATGAAGAATGCTGGAAGAGGATGTCAATGGACTACGACCTTACATTACAGGTGAAGACATTTATGTAGGACCTCAAGGAGCAGCAGCAGCCGTGACACTGCCAGCACAGTTCCAGCAATGGTTCCAGGTTCAGGATTCAGTGCCCCACGTAACACTGATGATCGCCTTGGGACACGAATCACATGAACTGGGACCAGTGATTAAAAAAGCATTACAAGTGCAGGAGTGGCTTCTGACTGCTAATCCACTAATTCACATCTCACTAGACAAGCAGTACATTAGAATATCAAGTAAGACACATGATCAGAGTATAGCTGAAAGGGTATTGCTAGAAAAGAGAATAATAACACAGATGTCACTCACAGTAGAACAGGAGACATTGTTACGGTACCAGATGGCCTATGGACAAAGCACAAAACTGACGTAGGCCTGGTCAAGTCTGCAAAGCCAGTAAAAATAAAGCTAAATCCAGGGATAAACTTACCATATAAAAGGCAATATCCACTTATATCACAGGCTATAGAAGGCATTAGGCCTATCATTGAGGGCCTGGTACAGGCAGGAGTCCTGGTCAAAACTAACAGTATATGTAACACACCAATTTTTCCTATTAAGAAACCGCACTCGAATGATTATAGATTAGTACATGATCTAAGGGCAATTAATGCCATTGTGGACGCAGAGACCCCCATTGTACCAGACCCTCACACATTATTGTCAAACATTCCACCAGGTACTCAGTGGTACACAGTGATTGATTTGTGTTCAGCATTTTTTAGCATGCCACTGCATCCAGAGTCACAATATCTTTTTGCATTTACTTTTCAGGGTCAGCAGTATACATATACTAGGATGCCACTGGGTTTTTGTGATAGTCCAACTGTTTTTAATAGAGTGCTTTCTGAAGATTTGCAGCATGTAAGTATTGACAGTACTTTAATTCAATATGTGGATGACTTGTTAATTTGTAGCTTTACAAAAGAGCAATGTGAAAAAGACACAGTAACAGTGTTGCAGGCATTAGCTAAGGGGGGGTCATAAGGTAAGTAAGGATAAGCTGCAACTATGTAAACAAGAAGTGGAATATTTGGGGAGAAAATTGTGTGGGGATAAGAGGTGTATTGCATCTTCACAAATAGAGGCTATTACCAAAGCACCCCAACCGCAGACGGTGGGGCAAATGCTCTCCTTTCTGGGCATGGTTGGATACAGCAGGCAGTGGATTTGTGATTATGCCTTTAAAGTGGCTCCATTACGGGCTCTGATTAAAGCAGCGGGCCAAGTAAATAATGCTGCCCCATTACAGTGGACAGCTGAGGCTGAAGCTGCCTTTCAACTCCTAAAGGGGGAGCTGCAAACAGCTCCAGCCCTGGGTTCCCCCGATTATAGTAAACCATTTCATTTGTATGTGGCTGAGAAAGGGGGATATGCCAGTGCTGTATTAATGCAGACCACACCCACAGGTAAACAGCCAATAGCTTACTATAGCGTTAAGTTAGATGCTGTAGAGCAAGGATTGCCACCCTGTTATCAGGGATTGGCAGCTGCAGCGTTTGCGTACCAGAAAGCCTCCATCATAACGATGGGACATCCTGTAACGTTGTATACATCCCATCAAATGCATGCTTTATTAACCAGTCCACGTTTTGTATTAAATCATGCAAGGAAAACTGGTTATGAAGTAATTTTGTCAGCACCTGAATTGAATATACAGCACTGTACTACTATTAATCCAGCATCTAGAATGGTGACACCAGATGAGGGGACACCACATGATTGTGTACAGGTCACGGAGGCCTTTCTTAAGGCCCGAGAAGACTTGTTTAATCAGCCTATAGACGCTGACTTTACTTTATTTGTTGATGGGTCATGCTTTAGAGATTCCGAAGGAAATCACTCTGGTTATGGCATTGCTGAACTAAAAGCTGATGGCTCTTTGTCTCAGATACAGATACAGAAGCTTGATCAGCCGTGTTCTGCCCAATTGGCTGAAATTAAGGCGTTAAAATTTGCATGCGAATTCGCAGCAGGTAAACTTGTCAATATTTACACTGATTCAGCATATACATATGGGGTGTGCCATATTTACGGTAATATTTGGAAGCAGAGGGGCTTCTTAAGAGCGGATGGTACACCAATTGTGCATAGTGAGGCAATCTCCCACCTGCTGAAGGCAATGCACTTACCCAAAGCATTAGCTATTATTAAGTGCCCAGCTCATCAGAAAACAGATACTCTAGTTTCAAAAGGAAACAACTTTGCAGATGAATTAGCACGACAGGCAGCAGTTGGTTCAAGTTTTGTTGGGGTAATAGTAGCAGAAGAGGTTGGTCCAGCAGGGGATGTGGCATCCCTCATTCAGGCACAAGAGCAAGCCAGTGTATATGAAAAACGTGTGTGGTTGAGACGTGGGGCAATAAAAAAACAAGATGACCCAAATCAAGGACTATGGCGTGGTCCGGCAGGACATTTTGTGGCACCTGCATCACTTGTTTACACATTAATTCATGATGCGCATGGTCAGGACCATTGCGCAAGGGGGGAAGTTATTAGGCGCAGAAAATATGTGCAGATGGTAAAATTAATTGGGTAGAAGCACTACCTTTGGCATTAATGAGCAATGAGAATGCAAACTAAACAAAGCACGCATCTAACACCGCATGAAATGCCTACGGGTTGACCCATGCTTGTGCTTTACCTCAGAGGGCCCTATAAAGGTCTGCCGCTTGAGCAACTGGAAAGAGAATTGACCAACTATGCGAGATATTTAACTGCCATACACAAAGTTATGTTTCAACAGGTAAAAGGTGCAACAGAAGGAAGGTGGAGAGAGATTCCAGAAGATCTGCAGAGAATTCAGCCTGATGAATGGGTGTACACAAAGGTGTTCAAAAGAAAGTGGAATGAACCCAGATGCAGAGGACCATATAAGGCGGTATTGGCAACACCCACAGCCGCAAAGCAGAAGGCATGAAGTAATGGTCGTGCCATATCTTGGCTGAAGTGATCTCATTCGGTCAAGCCCCAGACAGAATGAGGTTCCCCTATCCCATTCAGAAAACAATAACAATGAGGCAAATGAGTTATCGCGGGAGAAGATCCATATCACTGTGCGTTGTAAGTGCTAGTAACCTCTCCACAATGATGACCCTCTACAATACGTAAAGTGTCTGGGTTGATGAGGACCAAAAACATGACATATGACGTCTGTTTGTTAACTGTGTCATTGACATTTGAGCTGGGTCCCTGTAATCATTGTTAATCATTTCAATTGACTAGTCATAATTTGTATATCTGGCCGTTGCCGAAAAGGATCTCTGATTATGTTGTAAATAACTGTCATTCATGGTAGGGACAGAAACACAGAGTGGCTTTAACCCACTCTCAGACAGAAGAGAGGGGATGTTTTCCACTTCGTGTTATTTCTGCTGATTGTAATCCTCCAAGTGATAGTCACTGCTTGGGTGATCACTCAAGTTCCTTGGACAGCGTCTTGCTGCAGGAGCGGGACGATTATGGTCAACAGAAAGAAGGGACAGAACTGCATTATATAACAAATCAGCTTACTTTTGTGTAATGGACTATGTATACATTGTATGACAAATATCACAGGTATGGTATGTGACTTAAAAGTCACAAAAGGGGGAATGTTGGAGAAATGAAAGAAGGCCTCTAAAATGGGAGAAGGCCTCTGTAAGTTGAAAGCCAACGGAAGAGGGCCTCGGCATACCAAAAAGGGAAAATGCAAGGTCAGCAAAACATGAAGGCAACATAAAAAGGGTAAAATCTAGGATAGTGATAGGGAAGTATAAGCAATGGTCGGGATGCAGCTGCTTCAGCATCCGTTTTGCATGGACTAGCCCAACGCTTGATAGTTAACACCTGCATTAAGCCCAACGCTTGATAGTTAACACCTGCATTAAGGGTAAAGTGTCTGGGGTGAAATTGGGGACATGGTTGGGTATCCGAGGTAAAATGAGGACACGGTTGAATATTATTTTTTTATTTAACCAAACAAGGACACTCCGGAAATAATGGTGTATGGAATAATGAATTCTGGGTAAATCTGGGGAAATTTCTGGAAGCAAATGGGTTGGACCATGCAAAACACAGATGATGTAAGGGGTGTTACCATACAACCATGTTATGCGTTTATTGGTTACATAGATTTAGCATGCAGGTAGAATTTTAGATATAAGGGCATGATTTTCTGCATTATATTCAGTCACTCCCTGGGACCTGACTCAGTTTGTTGTATTTAGTTCACTGCTGAATGCAATAAACGTACACTGCATCGGACTCCTGAGGACTGCTTTTTGAAAACTTGGAATTTATTTTAAACTCAGCATAAGAAGTACAGCATTCAGTGTGGAGAGGGACTCGGTCTTATCTGGCCCAGACCTGGGAGTCTCTCCCACACTTGGTGTGTCCATTGGAATCATATCATGCACAACAGATGTCACAAGACTAAACAGACAAGAGGGGGAGACTCGACCGTGGAGAAAAGGCATCTGTTGAAGGTGATGTCCATGACAGGGAGAACTAGTAGCGACATGGGTGAAAGCAAACCAGACAACATTGCTGGCGGAGCAAATTCAGAGCAGCAAGACATTCCCCATCCATGACCTTATTTCAGGGCCGTAATTTTAATACACTTGGGTGGGGACACCCCCCAATATTCCAATATGCATATTCCAGTATGCTCAAAATTTATTATTGTCTTATCTGTTTGTTGTTTTTGAAGATCTTCATGTTATTGTGTAAGTTTGTAAATGCGCGCCGTGTTCGTCCGTTGTCTTCCGTGTGAACTGTTGGAAGTTCCTACAGTCACTGCAAAAGGCCAAACCGTCAGGAAAATTACGATTTACTTTTCAAAGTTCGGTGGACGGCTCTTTCACACCACGAGCTGGTGGGGCAAACGATGGAAATTGTGGAAATTTATGGAAATTGTTATCTTAGATATTATGATCCTTTTTCATCAATGTGGGATGTATAAATTAAAAATATTAAAAAATATTTTTAAAAAATGCCTGTGAAATTATAAAATAGGGAAAAAGCAGGAATAATATATTTTGTTGTCAATCCTCCACCGTGGTATGAGCTGGGCTTAGGGTAGAAGAAGAGCCCCGGGGTACCTAGAAGCGGTTCTTGGTGAGGACTTGGTTGTGGTAGGACCGCTGAGTGACGTATAAAAGTAAACTGCGTCTGTATGTATATATATATATATATATATATATATATATATATATATATATATGTGTGTGTGTGTATACGTGAATTCTTCTGATTTGTTTTGTCTTTTGTTTTCGGACCGTTAAATACGTATCTTCCACTTTTTGGATTTTTGTCACAGAATTTTGCGTTGTTAGGCTGTTTGGGAAGCACTGTAAATAAAACACCATTGCACTGAAGTGCTATTGCGGTGGAGCCAGTCTTTTTTTTGTTTGTTTGTTTAAATCACCCATGAATCACATCATTCCACAACATTACATGTCTATACAAACAGATTTTTTGTCGTAAATTTGTAGTGTTGTAGTGTGTCTAGTGATTAGGTATCACAGGTTGCTCCTATATTTTAATTAATTGATTTTCCCACTTTGATTTTGCAATGTGCAGTTATATTGTCACCAGAATTTGACACATTTCCTGTGAAAATGGCTACCAGGATGCACGAAATGGCTAACCGGATGCACCCGTTCCAGATTTCATACGACACTGGTTGTAGTAATACGGTGCACTGCAGTTCTGTTTGTGGTTTGTCCAAGTGGTGTTTTCAGACCCCAGCAGAAGCTGTTGCTCGACTTGAGTGCCAGAGCAGTAGAAAGAACAGAGTGGCGACACTCCCATAGGGAAGGGCAGACACATTTCTGGCCAATTTCCAGGTCATGGGGATGGTGAATAGTTCCAAACATTAACATTCACGGCGTAGAAACAAGTGCATTTCCACTGTTTGCCAAGCACTTCCAACAGTAAATTGACAAAATAACAGAATTTTTAAAACATTAAATGCATTAGCTGTAATTAATATTGTAAATACTGTTAATTTTTATATGTGCTCAGCATGAACTCTTAATGTTTATCTTATAGTTATATTGGCCAGCAATCGAGGCTAACATTTCCATTTCTTAGATGAGTTTCAGTCAAATCACTTTTAGTTATTGACATAAGGTAACGTTAAATATAAAGTTGTTCTGGTTATCAACGGGTTTACGATCACAGTTAGCTGCACTGCTACCATGTTAGTACACCTGATTAAAATTAACGTGGCTATATTTGATTAACCTAATATTAGCTAGTTCGCTCGCTATTTTTAGACAAACTGAGGGACAACAAGAATGTGTTCTTGATGAAATACATTTCATTAACATAGCCTATTTGTTGTGGTTATTGAGGCTGGTGGAGCGATGATGAGTTTGTTGGAGCAACCAGACTCCTCAACCCTCTGTGGCTTGAAGCTGAAGCTGTGCAGGGAATGGACAGACCAAGTACAGCAGGATGCTTGGTTGTGGCTTGGTTGTCATAGCCATAGGTGCCTGGAGCAGATTTGGTCTTCTTTGCCCCTCTGCTCTCGCTCTTTCTTCCAAGATGTCAGTTGCCTTTTCCCTCCTTGCAGCTCTGTTATTTGTTATTTCTGTTATTGTAGTCTTTTGTGATTGTCAGGTTGCTTCTGCTGACCATTGCTAACCATTTTTTTTCTTCTGTTTCCTTTCAGAAGCCATAGCCAACCATGGTATGACAACTAATCTACAAAATGTTGGATGTAGTCATTGCTGTAAGACCTCAGACAATAGTGCAGACCACAGAGAGTGGGTGACAACTTCTGCCCATCTACTCATGTCTTCCTGACTTAGATTAGGTGAGAGGCCAGAATTCATTACAAGAGCAGGAAGACAAATGCTCACAAAAAAATTGTGTATCGATTGTGTTTTATCGTTACTTTTGATATACTTTTGTTTTCTTATAAATACCAATACCACAAGCAACTTGTATGTGTCATGATTTCTCTTTATTACCACTGTACTCGAGAGGTGGGGTACTCCTGTCTCAGGCAGTAGTAATGACATGGTCCAGGTCCCCTCTGGGCTTCCAGACACTCATGGAGCTGGGCATTCAGAGGGTGATCATTTAGATTGCGCTCTTAATTTCAAACAGCATTGTAATTTCAGTGTATGTGTTCCCTCATAAGAAGCAAGGATGCAGAGGACCAGAGGGACGTGGGGTATGACCGGAGTGGTCACAGGAGGTCTTTTTATGTTTTGTTTTAGGTCTCCATGAAGGAGCCCTTTTAGGGAGAGAGGTGTTACGACCCCCTGCACCCCCACTGCACTGGCAGAGGCTGTGGTGGCAACAGGGAGAATAAATTAATAAATGTAATAAATTCTTTTATGCATTTAAAAACTTAAATTTGTATCAGTCTCCCTTTTTATGTTGTGGTCTCACCAGCCGGGCCGTAACATGTGTTACAATCGTTTTCTTGAATGCGGTTGGTTACCTTGTATATTTTACAGAATTGACCAAACTTGCTTATTTAATTTGACCATGTTATTGGCATTCGTGGTATTTATCTGAAATGATACATGCTTATATAGTGTGTGGAAGTCTTGAAATAATATCAGGGATGTGTGGTGGAGCTAGGGTTGCCATCTTTGTCTCATCAAAAACCTGGACACCAACAGACTGAATGCCTACTCATTTACACATTCCAACATAAAGTGTTTGACAGATCTTTGAAAAGTGCAGGTGGGTGATTTAGGGTAGTGTCTTTTTTGCGTCTGCTCAGTCAGTGTAGGCAAATCTTACGAACCCAATAACATAGCTGATGCGTAGTGTCTGGCCAAAATCATTTAATATTAGAAATCCCAAGGAAAGTGAAGGGAGCTAGATTTACGCTAAAAAATTAAATCCGACTTTACCAGGATCTTGCGTTATGTAATGTGTGCTAACATAATGTATGCTAACATGAACAAACTCTTCCACTCAAAAAACAAAACTGATATAAATGATAAACTGATTAAGCTGTCACTGCACCACTCCACATGCCAAATTGACTTTAACATATATGCAGCAAATGTAATGACGGTTAAAAAAATACACACAAATGTTTCAGTATTTACCGTTTAATATCGCATTCGCTGCTGTCTGTCCTATAGAGAACTTCACAGCGCGAGGTTTGTTTGGAACTATTGAAGATGTACATGAACCACGCGATTGCGTGGCGGCAAGATCATACAGTGTCGCAACTCTCTCTCTCAACAGCTCTGTTGGGGGCATAAATCTTCTTGATTTTACAAAATCTTTAAACACAATTTGACAAAAGGATGACAAATATTTTATAATAAATTTTATTTTTGTGTTTGCCAAAATTTACATTCATAAATGTAAATTTAGTAACTAGACCCCTCTTCCCTCTTTTCAAAATTGACGTTTCAAAGTATTTAGACAGTATTGAGTCTTCAAAAAATACTAAGGCTGTTACATTATTGCATCTGTTTGAATCTTTTGATATAGATTGTTGGTCAAGTCTGCTATGCACCCGGGGGGTTACTACAGTTGAGTGCCCGTACCCTGGAGAGGAGGAGGGGGAGGTGCATTGCCACTGGATCTACAGGCCAGGCTCTTTGTGGGCTTTCCGCACCTCCAGGTTCACCTCATCAATTTTGGAAAACCGAGTCTGGTCCCTGGCCCCAGCCATTATATTTCTCAGAGCCTTCTGTGAGGGGAAGGAACAGTGTCTGGAGAGGGGAGGTGGACTGGTTCCTCTAAAAAGCTCAGCTCTCACAAACTGCGCAAGATGCTCCTTCACCTCACTGACCTTCCTCACACCTTGCTTTGTGAGCTCCGCTACTCGCTGCTCTCTTACATCCACAGGCTCGCGGATTGATGGCTCATTTAAACGTATCATAGTTGAAGTTTCATATCAAAGTGTCATATTTCACACTCCATAATATTGTATCTTAATACATGTGCATTATGTTTTATTACTTTGTGAGCAGATTATTATGTGATGATTGTTTTTTCATTTCTCCTACTGCAGGCCCAGCATGCACACTTGGTTGTGTGACAGCATAGCCAGTTTCCCATACAATTGGATCTCTCTCCAAGGCCTTTCTCAGTATCTTTGAGGCTGCCTTTTTACTCCTTGTCATTCACATAGCATGTATGTGTAGCCTGGATGAGAAGAACACACAACCCCAAAATTCGGTTTATTTACAAGCAGTCATGTTTAAGTTTTGTAACAGTTTAAGTTGAGTCTTTAAAAGATGAAATTCATTAACATAAAGTCCATGATACATTCCATGATATATTTTCGTTATAAACTGATTTTCCTCATTTTAAATGTAGATTGGGTTAAGCTATGCCATTTAGAATTAGTCCTACTGTGATTGGGCAGCCCCGCGACCCTAATCAGGATAAGCGGCTTAGATAATGAGTGATTGGGCAGTGGGAGGGACATAGGATAAATTGGGAAGGAGGCGGAGAGAGATTCGCAGAGAGGGGGAGGAAGTGGAAAGTTCGTGGGAGAGAAAGAACTACAAAAACTTTGTTAATTGAGGCACTGCTCGCACAATCTGATCAAGTTATTTGGTCGGAAAGATATCGTGATTAACGATATGTGTGTGAGTGGTATGCAGTAGCATTAAATAGCGAGGAAGTGTGTTGAAAGCGTGAAGAGCTATTATCGTCATTAGCTCTCCTAGATAGATGTGTAACAGCCGTTAAGATTAGCATCAGTGTTAGTGTTTGTCAGCGTGTGTGCGAGATCCCAACCTGAAGCAAGGACAGGCAGAGCCTACACGCGGTATAACAACAGCGTGTGGTTCCCCTGTTGAGGCTTCCCGGTTAGACCAACGCTCACCTGCGACCAGAAGAAAGCAGCCCATCTTTCCCCTTGTGGGTGAAAATCTCAGCCTGGGCCAAATGAGACTGAGTCCCAACGCCACACGATACCTGTTCTGTGACAAAAACAACAGAACTCTAACAATGAGTCAGATGCAGTGTAAGTTTATTGTATAGTTCAAAAGGCATACAACAAACTGAGTCAGGTCCCGGGGAGTGACTGACATATTCTCACAAAGCACCGATTCTTATACCTGTTCATATCAATTCCCAAAAAAGATACACATTACCTCATCTCTTTGTAGTGGGGAGACTCTGCCGGCCCAGCCTCACAGATTCCCCCTCAACTCTGTATGACATCACATCATTATTTCTTGTTTTCCTTTTACTCCTAAAACAAGTGGTCACCAATAGTTGCTGCCCTGTTCATTAGTGGCATATGACGTACCATGAGACCTTGAACGTTTAGCCATCTGCCTGCGTTGCTAATGACAACACCACTCTGGCAGAGGCTCCTTCCTTATCTCACAGGCAGTCCTTAAGGGCCTCACTGACCTCTTCTTTTTGCACACAGAGAACTTGATATTTCTTGTAATACCAAAGATTGTATAGTTATAACTTTTAATATAAATGATTACATTGATTCACCCCTATAATAATGAATACATTGTGGTTACATTGTTTATCATGGTTACTACGGTTAGCTTAAAGGAGAGTAATAATTTTCCAACATTCCCCCCTTTGTGACTTATAAGTCACACACTATACGGGAGCTCGACTAATAGTTATATTGCAGCAATACAAGGCTATCCCTCTTTACTGGTTCTGCTCACATCACACATTTTGTGCCATTCATTTAAACTCATGCAACTGACCATACATTAGCCTTGTAAGGCAGGTTTAGTAAATGGTTATAATACCTAATATAAAGAATATATGAAGGAACTGTCCCTTATTCTGTTGACCATAATCGTCCCGTTCGGGCAGCAAATCGCTGTCACATCAGAACTTCAGTGATCATCAAGACGATGACTATCACTTGGAGGATTACAGATCAGCAGAAATAAACACGGGGTGGAAAACATCCCCTCCCTTTTGACTGGGAGTGGGTAAAAGCCACTCCGTGTTCTTTCCCTATTCAGCAGTCATTTCATAAACATCTAATACAGCAGTTTGCATAATATCATATTGGTTCAGTAATTGGTTATACAATATTTCAGTGTTATAAGGACTAGTGTTTTGACTATTGGATGAGATGCACTTAATACAATTGTTGGGACCTGCCTCATACACAACAATAATCAAACATATTTAGTGAAGTGTATATTGGAAGCTGCTCGTCATCTTCTTCAACCCAGGTGCTTTGCACACCGTAGAGGGCCATCACTGTGGAGAGGTTACTAGCACATTCGAAGCACAGTGATATGGGTCTGTTTCCGGTGGTGTGATATCCAAGCTGTTGTGTGTGTGATAGGGGAACCTCATTCTGTCAGGGGCTTGACCGAATGAGGTCACTTCAGCCAGGTCATGGCCTGCCTTTCACTGACAGCACAATGATCGGCCTCCGGCTCCATCGTGCAGTAATCCTCTATTCTGGGAACATTCCTGAGTTGTGTCGTCCCCACCGTATCCGAAAGTCTCCGGTGCGGGTAGTGGGTTGACTCTGCAGATCCGGATGCCTGGGTTGTTCGTCTGCTCCACCCCGGACATTTCCTCGTACAGTCCCTCGTCAGTATCTGCGTTCCCCTCCACACCTATGGTCTCCACTGCAAACTGTCCCGCTGCGGTGGTTATCATCCTGGTGATCATGGCTCGAACTAAGGGAATCACACAACAAGTGACACACATCAAAAGCAACAGTACAACCCCTATTATCAGTCCGACACGAATCAGTGCTGCTTTCCAGTTCCCAAGCCATAACCAGGCCCACCATGGGTCCTTTAGCTTTTCCCCCACCGTATTTCTAACATGCTCCTCTCTGAGCTTCTTTAGACTGTTTATGGCTCGAGTGATGTTACCGTTCTTCCCAGATCGTCTCTGACCTCTTGCTGTGTACGCCCAGGCTCTGCAGCTCTGCAGCAATGATTTAGGTGAAACCAGACAGTTTTGCCTTTTACTTTAAGGGCTGTGGGTGTCGCTAGTACCACTTTATATGGTCCTTCACGTCTCGGCTCACTCCACTTTCTTTTAAACACTTTAACATACACCCAGTCGCCTGGTTGAATCTTCTGCAGGTCCCCTGGAATTTCAGCACTCCTTCCCTCTGTGGCGCCTTTTACCTGTTGAAACATAGTTCTGTGTATGACAGTTAAATGTTGCACATAATTAGCAAGTTCACTTTCTAACTGTTCAAGCGGAGGGCCTCTGTATGGTCCTCTCAGATATGGCAAAGGCATGGGTCGACCCGTCAGCATTTCATGCGGTGTTAGATGCGTAATTCTGTTAGTTTGCATTCTCATGCTCATTAGTGCTAATGGCAGTGCTTCCACCCAATTAATTTTCCCATCTGCACATATTTTAGCTATTTTTGCTTTTAAACCACCATTCGCTCTTTCAACCATACCTTGCGATTGGGGGCGATAAACACACCCAAACTTCTGCCTTATTCCAAGCGCCTTTGTCACTGTTGCCATTATTTGAGCTACAAAATGAGGTCCATTGTCAGAACTTATGTTATCTGGAATTCCAAATCTAGGAAACACCTCTGTACACAAAAACTTTGCCACTGACTTGGCATCAGGTCCCTTTGTAGGTATTGCTTCGACCCACCGACTAAACCTGTCCACCACTACCAGCATATATCTTTTTCCCTGAACCCTCTCAATCATATCCACGTAATCTATCATGAGATGTCTAAATGGTCCGTCTGGTGGTGGAATGTGTCCTATAGGCGCTGAAAAAGCCTTTCTGTTATTATAGGCCGCACATGTTGTACAATTATGTAGTGCTTGATCCACCATTGCTGACAAATAGGGTGACCACCATGCATGTTGAATACGCTTAATAACCTCCCCCCTTGCGCAATGGTCTTGGCCATGCGCATCATTAATTAAGGTGTGAATGAGTGATGCAGGTGCCACGAAATGTCCCGCCGGACCCCTCCATAAACCCCGATTTGGGTCGTTTGGTGTTTGAATTGCCCCTCTTTGTAGCCAAACGCTTTTCTCATAGACGCTGGCTTGTTCTTGTGCTTGTATAAGAGAGCTTAAGTCCCCTGCTGGACTGGGTTCTTCCGCTACTAGAACCCCTATTAATTTAGTACCAACGGCTGCATGACGGGCCAGTTCATCTACAAAATTATTTCCTTTTGCAACTATAGTGTTTGTTTTTTGATGAGCTGGACATTTAATGATAGCTAAAGCGGTTGGTAGATGCATAGCCTCTAATAATTGAGAAATTGCATTCCCATGTGTAATTGGCGAACCATCAGCCCTCAGGAATGCTCTTTGCTTCCAAATGTTACCATAAATGTGGCATACGCCGTAGGCATAGGCCGAATCAGTATAAATATTAACACGTTTTCCTGCCGCAAATGTACATGCTGCAGTTAAAGCTTTAATTTCGGCTAACTGAGCAGAACACGGCTGATCAAGCTTTTTAGCTTGTATGGTAGAAAAAGAATTATCAGGGATGTTCAATTGTGCTATTCCATAGCCCGCATGATTACCTGTTTCATCTCTATAGCATGATCCATCAACAAATAATATAAGATCAGCATCGATGGGGTGGTTAAAGAGGTCGTCACGAACCTTGAGAAAGGTGTCCGTGGCTTGGGCACAATCGTGTGGAGTGCCTTCATTTGGAAGTACCATTCTGGAGGCCGGATTAATAGTGGTACAACGTTGAATTGTGAGCTCAGGTGCTGAAAGAATTACTTCATAGCCAGTCTTCCTGGCATGGTTTAACACAAAGTGTGGACTGGTTAAAAGGGCGTGTAATTGGTGAGATGTATACAGTGTTACCGGATGCCCCATAGTTATGGTGGAAGCTTTTAGGTATGCAAACGATGCAGCCGCAAGTCCCTGATAACATGGGGGTAAACCTTGTTCTACTGTGTCTAGCTTAGTACTATAGTACGCTATTGGTTGCTTACCTGTGGGGGTGTCCTGCATTAACACTGCATTATTAAAACCCGCTCTTTCAGATACATACAAATGGAATGGCTTGCTATAGTTTGGGGTGCCTAGTGCCGGAGCAGACTGCAATTCACCTTTCATTAATTGGAATGCAGCCTCTGCTTCTGTAGTCCACTGTAACGGTGTAGCACTATCTGATTGCCCTGCTGCTTTAATCATAGCCCGCAAGGGCGCTGTTTTAAGGGCATAATCACAAATCCACTGTCTGCTGTATCCCGTCATACCCAGAAAAGAAAGCATCTGTCCAACTGTCTGTGGTTGTGGAGCTTTAATTATGGCATTTATGTGTGATGGAGCAATACACCTTTTATCACCGCACAACTTCCTACCTAAATATTCTACTTCTTGTTTACACAACTGTATCTTATCCTTACTGATTTTATGACCTCCTTCTGCTAGGGCACATAAGACAGTTACTGTGTCTTTTTCACACTGCTGTTTTGTAGGACTGCAAATTAATAAATCATCCATGTACTGAATTAAAGTGCTATCAATATTGATGTGTTGTAAGTCCTCAGAAAGCACTCTATTGAAAATGGTTGGACTATCGCAAAAACCTTGTGGCATTCTGGTGTATGTGTATTGTTGACCTTGGTATGTGAATGCAAAAAGATATTGTGAGTCTGGATGTAAGGGTATACTAAAAAATGCTGAACATAGATCTATTACTGTGTACCATTGAGTGTCTGGTGGAATATTTGACAACAATGTATGAGGGTCTGGTACAACTGGAGTCTCCGCTTCAACTATGGCATTAATCGCCCTTAAATCATGCACTAACCTATAATCAGTTGAATGTGGCTTTCTGATGGGGAAGATTGGGGTATTACATGGACTTTTAGTTTTGATTAAGACTCCTGCTTGTACCAAGCCCTCAATAGTAGGCCTAATGCCGTCTATGGCCTGAGGTGTGAGTGGAAATTGTTTTTTGTATGGTAAGTTAACCCCTGCTTTAACTTTAGTTTTTATTGGTTGTGCAGATCTAACCAGACCTATATCTGTTTTATGTAATGTCCATAGATAGGCTGGTACCTGCTGTAACAGTGTGTTTTGTTCTTCAGTGAGTGGTAATTGAGTGTTTGTTCTTTCATCTAACAACACTTTTTCAGTCACACTCTGATCATATGTCTTATTTGATATCCTAATAAATTGTTTATCCGAAGAAATGTGAACATTAGGATTACAGGTTGGAAGCCACTCTTGCACTTGCAATGCTTTTTTGATCATAGGTCCTAATTCATGTGATTCATGTCCATCAGCAATCATTAAAGTTACATGAGGCACAGAGTTATTAACTTGAAACCACTGCTGGAGCTGGGCTGGTAAGGTGACGGCTGCTGCTGCACCTTGCGGTCCCACATAAATGTCCTCCCCTATGATATAGGGTTGGAGTCCGTTGACGTCTTCATCCCAACATTCCTCATAATCTTTATCTGATTGAGCCTCATCAAACTTCATTGTGCAATGTAAGGGTAATCTTGGGTCTGTTGCTTTCCCCAGCTGGGCCTGCACCCATGGTTTCCATAGCATCCACTGTTGTTGTAAGGCTGTATTATGTGGTGTGAGACGTAGCCAGTATGCTACTGGCTGATTTAGGGATTGTTCTTCTGCTGCTGACAGTGACGTCACAGACCTCACAATTTCGTCTGGAAAGTCGACATAAATCCCATCTTGTGTACACATTATTTTAGCTTTTAAGGAGCATAGGATGTCTCTACCCATGAGATTTGCTGGTGTGTTGGCTGAGTAGAGTAAGGATGCAATTATTGTTCTACCATTAATTTGCATGGGTACAGGCTCTGTTAAAGGTATTACCTGTAATCTCCCAGAGAAGCCCACAGTCTTCACAGATGACTTTGAAAGGGGGAGAGCTGAGCCCTCTTTACCAATGCATGAATATGTTGCGCCTGTATCCACCATAAATGAGTGTTCTTTCTGGTTTATAATTACAGGTATGGTGGGCTGTTCTTGTGGATGCTGTGAGGTGACAGGCAGCATCTGCTCTCCCTCGGGCCTCTCTGGGCAGCCCTAATATGGCAATCCTGTTGCCGGGCCTGTCCAAGGATTGATTGGGCATTCTCTTTTCTTGTGCCCTACTTGGTTACATCCCCAACACAATTCGTTGCTTGTTTGAGTGGGGGTTTGTGGCTGCTGTTGTCCAGGCTGTGATGGGCCCTGCTGTGCTTGCCAGGAATTATACGGCTGTGGTCCTTGTTGTTGGCTCTGTGGGGGGTATGCTTGGTTCTGTGGAGGGTACCCAGCTGTCGTTTGTGTCGGGCCTCTGTATCCTCCTCTTTGTCGTTTGCCCCGTCCTCTTGACGGCTTGTAACCAAACGGGAGTGAATTCACGTGCACTTGGATTATGGGTGTGGCTGATGGTAAGGCCATGGCTGGGTTTGTGGCTGTAGATGGTTGATACATGTGTGTGGGTGGCATTGATTGCTGCTGATTTAGTACTGGAGCAGGGGGCGTCTGAGGCGGTGATAGCACTTGTGGTATAGCTGTCACTACAGGTGCTTGGACGTGCTCCTCTTTCTTTTTGCCTTTGGTCTCCTTTGTGAGCTGTCCTACTTGCAACTGAGTCAGTTTGTTGGCCAGCCGCTTAGACTCCTCCTCCTGCTTCCGCTGCTCCTTTCTGTGTTGTTCCACGTGATGGACTATATGTTCAGAAAACATCGCCCAATCCATTTTCAGCAGCCCCACCACATTATCTAATTTCTGCTGCACCTCTGGTGGCATGCTCTTTTTAACCATCATTTTAAATAAACTCGCAGTGGTAGCATTAGCATTCCACGGACTTCCTGTCTCTTCCCTCCACTTTCGTTGAAAGGCATGCAGAAATCTCAATGGGCACTCGTCATCTTTTAATGTTTCCCCCTCTAGTTTTGAAGGATCCATCTTTTCTGGATATTGTTTTCTTACTGCAGCCCAAATCCTCCTTCTATGACCATTAAACCCTACATGATCTGCAATATTGCTAACGGCCAATTGTGGTAGTTCTGCTTCGTCGAAAATCTCATGGGCTATTTGTTTTCCTGCAGTATGCATTAATAAAGCCTTGACATCACCCAGTGCCAGCCTCACTCCTCCTGTGAACTCCTCTAAGGCCAAGATCCACTTATTGGCCCCTTCAGTCAACGGAGGCAGTTTGCTGGCCAGGGTTTGCATGTCCATAAATGACCATGGCACGTATTGCTCTCTGTCTCTCTTCACAATCAGTGGTGCCTGGATCTCGACCTCCTCCTCCTCCTCCTCGTTCGGCTTCACCTGTTCCCTCGGCACTGTGTTGACTCTGCGCCCACTCCTCAGCTCCATTCCGGTCTCTGATGTTTCTGTTAATCTTGTCATGTCTTGAAGATGGCGATTAATATTCCATTCCGCCCTGCCGACTTCTTCAAGTAGATGTTGATATTGTTGGTTAGTTCTGTTTCCTCTTTCTCGGGCCTCTTCGGTTCCCTCTATCCATAATTTTCCAGACACAAATCTCTCCATGGAGGTTGGCCCTGTGGGCGGCTCTGTTGTCTTCCTTCTGCAACTCCTGTCCCGGTGCCGTGGCGTGGAAGTTGTGTATCCCTCGTCCATCGACCCCTCTTGATTGATAAGTCTTGACCTTTGAGGCTTCTCCATATCCGCAGGAAGCGTATCCATGAGTCTGTGAAACTCCTCTTTATCTGCCCTCTCTTGTGGGTCCTCCATATATTTTCTTTCTCCGCCACTGTGTGTGCCTCCTGTTGCTCCTCTCTGTCTCCACTCCTTCCAAGTGTAGCCCCCCTCTTCCTGCTTCTCTCTGAAGTCTGCAGCTGTCTGTGTGCCTCTGTGTGTAGGTGTGCTTGGGTATGTGTGCATGCCTGTGTGTGTGTGGGTGCGTGTGTGTGTATGTGTGCCTGCACGTAGGGGAATGCTTGTATGGGTGTGTGTGTCTGCATCTGTATGGGTGTCTGTGGGATTCCAGGCAAGTTTGACAGTCCCTCTTATCGGTTCCAGCTCTATTTCTGTTTCAATCCTTCTTTCTTCCTGGGGTTGCCCGGTCTGTAAGACGTATTGTCCTGCTTTCAGTGGATTCTTGTCAGCTGAGTAAGATGGGGGTGATGAAGACCAAGTGGGGGCTGTTGGTGATATGCAAACTTTTGCTTCAGACGATGATTCTTGCCTGAGTGTTATTTTCTCGCATTCTCTCTCATTCTGCACCTCTCTATGTGTATTTTGCATTTCCCCAGCCCTTCTAGCTGACTGCCTACACGCTGTCCCTGTTTGCATAAACCAACCAAGAACCTCTTTTTCCTTCTGCTTTTTCCTATCCTCTTATCGCTAGTGTCTCCCGCTTTGTAATGTGTTATATTAGTTTCTACTTATTTACAGCATGTAATGTCAAACGTACCCTCTAACGGCCACTGGCGATCTCCAACTGTTCTTTTATTCCACTTTTTCATGCACTTTAAAATGTGGGCTTGGTGTTGTGGGTGTTTTTGAATGACTAAGTCTTTAGGGGTATTCATGCTTTTGCTCATCACGGCTTTTTTCATGTTATTAATCACTGATACACGTCTTTAAGTTGATTTCAATAGTTCTGGCTTGTCGTCCCTGTTTCTGCGCGAGCTTACAGTTATACACAATCTGGGACTGACCAACTGCTTTTCCTGGACCTTTAATACATTAATTTTCTTATACCCCCGAAAATGGACTTAACGGTACGATTACAATATTGTCTGAATTTCTATAGAGACTTTTAATATCGGCTGCGACGCGTTAGCACTCCGTAGCCTCCGTAAATATACAGTCCACGTTAAGTAGCACCTTTTATAAATTTACCAATTAGTAATTTGCCAAAGCTTTAGTTCGATCAGCCGGTCACTTTGCCAGTGTTTTAATACTGTTAAAATCTTTATACGTACGCTTTAACTAAAAACGTGTCCTAGTTCCCTACGTTTCTACATAGTCTTTTTAACTTTAACGGATCAAAAACGGCGATTGCGTCTGGTAATACACATAACAAAGATTAAGTAGTCCGCGTTTTTATCACACACAAAGTTTACTGCTTAATTTATTTGGTATTCCGCATGTACTCTTCACAAATGGATGTTTGCTGCTATAGCATAGACATTTAACATTACTCAGTGGTTCTTTAAATGGGGCTGATAGCGAAACAAGTGTTATTCAATGTGCACACTTAGCAATGTTTTAGGGAGGTCCTAGCGCTTCCCCATGGCACCCGCTGAAATAACTTACACTTGTCTACGTCTCATAAAAAACCCTCGGATAATGCACCCAACAGTTTTAATTCTTACATTATTATTACCTTATGAGTACTGCAAATTACATGACATCCCACATAAATTTCCACTGTTTGAAGACAGTTATTACTTCTTTCGCGCACTCCGCGTCCTCCTCTCCGGGGTTCTAAAAATGCCGCTTTAAACGCAACTCTTATTTTAACAACCGGAATATTTTCTATTAGATACCTCTCTTCAACTCTCACAACTATATTAATTTCAGCATTTACCACTTTAATCAATGCTTTTCTTCACTTCTTCTCCACTCCTATCCACTCTCTCACTTTACTCAACACATACGATTCACTCGCCGTTTACACCGTTCACTCATTCATACAATTGCCGGCACATTCACACTCACTCACTCTCACAAGGTCACCGTCCTGTAAACCCCTTAGCAGCAGCTAGATTGCCGTCCCTCACGGGCCCCTTAGCAAATCTAGACTTGACAGACAAACACAAAAATGCTGCCGTCCCGTAGGCCCCTTAATCAGTCTAAACAACATAAGTATATATATATATATATATACATACATACATACACACACACAAAATTTTTTTTTTTTGTTTGTTTTTTTCTGTTTTCTCTTTATTGTTTAGCGTCACTGTCTCATAAGCTTCTTAGTGACAGCTAGACTGCCGTCCCAACTGGGCCCCTTAGCAAGTCTATCTTCTGATAACTACTCAGACTGCCGTCCTAAACAGGCCCCTTAGCTAGTCTGGTGTTATTCTAAGTCGCCGTCCTAAACAGGCCCCTTTGCGACTACTAGGTTGCCGTCCCAAGCGGGCCCCTTAGCTAACCTAGATTTATCTACACCCCTCCTGCCCGTGCAGACCTCCCACTGATACACTTCCTCGACACAATGAGAGCGGTATCCACAGGATGGTGTTTATGTGTGCTGTTGTGTGAGTGGTGCTAATCACCGATAGAAGACTGGGCCCCATTTAAGGTCTGTTGGCCCCAGACCACCCTCTGGCGTGCGTTGCCCCAAGGGGACTCACAGAGGGCTGGATACTTACCGAAGCAGACTGGTTGTTAACACCGCAAGGTTTCCCCAGTCTGCTTGTACGAGGCCCGGGAGGCAGGTACCGTGCAATACGTCACCTCCCAGACAGCCTCGGGTGGGAGTCCGCTTCCAGCGGATAGCCCCCCTATCTGCCCCCTCCCGGTATACACCAAGCCAGAGCCCTTCGGGAAGCTACCAAGCTTCTACTGGAAGCGTACTCAAACAAAAACAAACACCTTCTCCCATACACCGGTCCCTCAGCACATGCAGTGTAAACAGCTTCTACTTAAACATCACAGGAAAGTTAGTCACACACACACATTCTCACATTCACACATTACTGCATCTGACTCTACTATAATTTAGATTCTTTTAGAGGAGAGGCTAGATAATGCCTTGGCCTGGGCGGATCCACTGCTCTTGATCTCGACAATTTTATGCAGAATTTTGGAAAAAGGCTCTGCTTACCTTTTGTATGTGGCCACCGTCGATCCAAGGAGCAGATCCGTCCAAGCTGTCGGCTTCCCCGTGCCTCTCCTGGCTGGCTCGCCACTCAAATGTGGGTGAAAATCTCAGCCTGGGCCATATGAGTCCCAACGCCACACGATACCTGTTCTGTGACAAAAACAACAGAACTCTAACAATGAGTCAGATGCAGTGTAAGTTTATTGTATAGTTCAAAAGGCATACAACAAACTGAGTCAGGTCCCGGGGAGTGACTGACATATTCTCACAAAGCACCGATTCTTATACCTGTTCATATCAATTCCCAAAAAAGATACACATTACCTCATCTCTTTGTAGTGGGGAGACTCTGCCGGCCCAGCCTCACAGATTCCCCCTCAACTCTGTATGACATCACATCATTATTTCTTGTTTTCCTTTTACTCCTAAAACAAGTGGTCACCAATAGTTGCTGCCCTGTTCATTAGTGGCATATGACGTACCATGAGACCTTGAACGTTTAGCCATCTGCCTGCGTTGCTAATGACAACACCACTCTGGCAGAGGCTCCTTCCTTATCTCACAGGCAGTCCTTAAGGGCCTCACTGACCTCTTCTTTTTGCACACAGAGAACTTGATATTTCTTGTAATACCAAAGATTGTATAGTTATAACTTTTAATATAAATGATTACATTGATTCACCCCTATAATAATGAATACATTGTGGTTACATTGTTTATCATGGTTACTACGGTTAGCTTAAAGGAGAGTAATAATTTTCCACACCCTGTTTCTCATCTCCACGCAGTTAAATCATCCTACTCGCCGAAACTGTAAGTTTTCACTGTGTTTTGCTCCTGTGAGTGAAGCAACAGTTATTGTGTTTTGCCTCACCGCACCCCAGCTTCGTACAGGCCTGCAACATTTAATATTTTCAGCGTGTGCATGTATTTGGTTTAAGTGTGCATGTATTTCATGTATGTGTGTATACATTTCATGTATAGGTGTATGTGTAGTTTGAATACTTTATAACACGTTAGCCGAGGATTGGGTATCTGGTTAATTAATGCCTGTATGTTTATAGGAGTTTAGGATATGTGCATTTAAGTGCAGTATCTCCAGTTTATGCTTTAACACTGAGAAACCCTGTGTGATGTGAACATTGACTGCTCGTTGGGCTCAGGTTTTGTACCTTTATTGTGTTTCATTTCATATTCATGTTTAATACTGTGTTGTAACCAAAACAGAAACTGATTTCATAGAAACTAATCTGAACTAAACTAATCTTGTTTAATTAAAAATATATACATTTTGCATTCTAGCACAGTGTCTTGTTGTAGTTATTAATAAGCTTTAAAAAGACTGGTTTTACTAAACCATACAATCCAAGTAAAGGTAGCTCTAGATAAAATCACGAACCTAAACTCCCTGTTTTCCCAGTTTTATTCAATACAAGGTATACATAATACAGAAGGGGGTGGGGTGCTACATATGTATATAGAAATCATAATAGTGATAATGTACAGAAACCCATGCTAAAACAATTTAACGACAGGTGATCTCCAGCACTACATGTGGTTGAGTCTGGGTAATCTCTTGATACCATGCCAAATCTCTCTCCTCTTCATTTTCTGTCTACTCTTGACTGTCCTAGCTCAGTAAAGGCTAACGCGCATCCGGACAGTGCAGCAACCCAAAATGTACCAGGAGCGCATAGGTGCAACACACCAGGTAGAGGGAGTGAGTGAGAGCGCGCGATGTTAACTGGACCAGTATTTAAAAACAGTGACCATGACCCATATGCAGATGCCATGTTTTATTTTTTAAAAAATAATTTATTATAGGGAGACATGGTTCTTATCGCCACAGGCTGGACATCCCACCTTTTTTCTGTCTTTCCAAAGAGATCTCTGGCTGCTAAAACTGTGAACCGCCATCTGTGTAATGCGAGGGTGTCATGTTTCTTGAAAGAGGCTGGATGCATATGCAGATCAGTGTTTACTTTAAATAAAGATAACAAGAGTTTGAAAGACTTACAGAATTCCAGTACAAGAATAAGACTGTGGCAAACCAAGAAAATAAATGTGACACAGATGAAAACTCCAAACAATGCTAGAACAAAGAAACGGGGAACCAAGGAGTACTTACCAACCTAAACAAGGCTTAACAAGGTATATCAAACTAAACACAGATGGGAACAATGTGTGAACTAAGACTAAACAGGGCTGAACCAAAAACTGACGAGGGGAGGCAAGAGAAAACAGAACCCAGACCTGACACTAGAGGGAGAACAAATGAAAAAGGGGACACAGAGGGACCAGGGCGTGACAGTACCCCTCCCCTAATGCGCGGCTCCTGATGCACAAGGCACCAACACCAAGAAACGGGGGAACCAAGAAGACCAGGAGATTCGGGAAGGACACCGACAGACTCCAGGGGAGGACCAGGAAATTCAGGGAGGGTGCCTACTGACACCAGGGATTGGGCAAGTGCAGGGCGGTCCAGAGGTGGACAGGGAGACAGGACTACGTGTCCAAGGGACAAAACACAGGAGCAGGTACAAGCTCTGCAGCTACTGGACTGGAGTGAGGAGTTGCGGGCAGCAGCATGTGCAGAGGGCGCCGCCCAAGCTAGATTCGAAGCCTGCTCATCCGATTCCTGGGCAGCGACTCCTCCACTGACTGGTACTCATCTGACTGGTACTCATTTTCTCACTGCTCCCAACTTACTTTTCTTCTTTTCTGAAGCTTCTCAAAAAAACTGACGAATGTCACTGCAACCCTTCCTCTTGCTCATGGTGAAACTCACTGTGAATGAAAGCTGACTGTAATAAAACTGCTTGCACTTTAATTAAATACTAATAATGTTATTTATCATGAGCAAGAACAGCTACACAGTACACCATACGAATATGCAATAAATGAAAGCTACTACTGTATACATAAATTACACATGCAGCGCAACATAAATAACTGACACTTTCCTCAGACTTCAAGTGGCCTTTCTGACACATGTAACGTAATATAAATATAACATAAGCGCCATTGTTGGTTGCTGGGCGAATGTGTGGCTAAGTAACTTTCCAGGTAACTTAGCTATGATAGCTAACATTAGTGATGGATGATTGATTAGCGGATTTTGAGCATATTGGAATATTGGGGGTGTCCCCACCCAATATACATTATAATTACGGCCCTGAAATTAGGCCATGGATAGGGAATGTCTTGCTGCTCTGAATCTGCTCCGTCAGCAATGTTGTCAGCTTCACTTTTGTCCATGCTGCTACTAGTTCTCTTTGTCATAGACATCACATTCAACAGACGTCTTTTCTCCGCGATCAAGTCTCCCTTTCTTGTCTGTTTTGTCTTTTTACGTCTTGTTACGTCTGTTGTACGTGATATGCTCCAATGGATACACCAAGGAATCGTCTTTTGTATGTGTTACTGTCCCATCCATTTAGGTTGAAATCGGTCTTGATGTTGGGAAGGCGAAATAAAAATGATGCAAAATAAACATAATCAAACAATTCTCCTCAAATGCATTAAAACTGAAGGAGGAAGTAACCAGTCATTCTTGTGCTGGCACGGAGCGAAAGCTAGCAACAGCTGGAGTTTCTGTGCAGCCCTTTCTCTGACCTGAGTCAGCGTCCACTCCCCATTATAAATTCAGTCTTGGCCAAGGAAACAGACAGCTGTGCTGTCAGTTAGATAAGAGGACACACAAAAACAGTGTCTTGTCCAGAGGTAGGGAGTGTGCCAACAGTTTACAATTTCACACAGCCAAGCATTAGATTAGTAAGGTGAATGACAGTCGAGAATAAAGCTTTCACACACAAAACTAAGAATGTTCCCTCAGAGCAATCACCAGTCTTGGATCATTTTGGGTCATTCACAACACATTCTTACTTTCAGAATCCATATTTCTGCATTTAGTGACACAGCTCCCAAAATCAATGGCATCTGCATTTTCTTTTTTTCCATACACCGCCAGGTTCACTTGTAATTGTTTTATTTTAGATGGACACTAATGCTCTTTGTTAATCTTTGTCAATGTTGACTCATATCAGCTAATTAAGCTTATTCAAATAATATGGCAAAAGGCATTGTTTTGGGGGAATCACATAAAACATCAGAAGAGCCTGTCATCTTTCTGAGTTGATCAGGATTGCTGGTAGTTTTATGTGAAAAGATATGTTCATTGGACTGATGACGTTCCTCAGTACAGAATCCTGTGTTCCCAGCTTGCTGAGCTCAAAACATTTTAAAGAAAGACCACTAGAGGGTGTCTGTGTACAGCTTATAGCCTTATCCAAACTAGAGGAGACTGATTACATGCAAGGAAAATATCTTTACATATACATCATTATTTAATTGCTATTGCATGTGAATTTGTTTCAAAATGACTGTATTTGAATAGGGAGCATTCTGCCAAGAACTGGTTGAGAGACTAGATGCATGTGCAAAACCAGGTTTTATTTTACACAGGGTAGGCCAGAAAACAGGTAGAAAAAGAACACAAACAAGGCAGGATACAGACTTCAGAATGCTGCATAGAATTACATCAAAGAACATGCACGGTAACGTTTAGGTCAGACCAGGTTAGGATGAAGATTTCATAAAGAATTTACTAAGGAAAGCTAATGATATTTATACAAATAGAAACTCAAGACAGATTAACAAAAACAAGTGTACACCATGACTGAGCAATTAACTGATTGGACCAAGTAACCAAGGAACTGATGAACTCCAAAATGACCACATGAGGCAGGGATTGTGAATACAACTAAATTGGCAGAAAAGATAGATAAATGTTTCAACAGTCAATGTTTATTACAAGTTTTATTTATATCTGTCTTTGTTAGGTGTAAATATGCTGGTTATATAAGCTGAATTACCTAATAGTACTCTTATCTAAATCTCGAAGCCCCATGAATAAACATCAGAATATTTTGGGCCTCTTATTCAACTACTCTTTAAAATGTATTATATGATTTTGTAATTATTTGTTTATTTTATTCATAGATGTGTTGTTGTTTATTTATTTTAAATTTGTATTTTATCAAAAGATAAAAACATACCGACAAACATACGTTAAAAATCACCTCAAACGTCAATGATGAAAGGCATTAAAATAATTTTGTATCTGAACTTGGGTATTGCCAAATTTAGCTGTGATATTTTCTTATAGCAGATGGGGGAGCTATTACACTTGTGTCTTCAAACTATCTTGAAAGAACTGCCACTTAGCAACAAGAGGTAAATATGATGTTATAATGATAATATATTATAACAGTCTGTATGATAATCCTTTTAAGTATGTTTTTGTTATTTGTGTTTGTACTTTTATTTATATTTATATTTTTTCTGCTTATACACCCCTCTGTGGACATCAATGAACATTCAATCACAAAATAACATACAAGCAAACAGTCAAAGAAGTAACATAAAACAAACATGCCTTTACATTACTTCTTATGAAACAAATTAAAGTCTATAAAAAATCAATTGATGGCTTGTATAATGCTGAATTAAGCAATGATCGTATCGAATGGGGGCACTATTATACTGGCATATTAAAACTGTTGGAACAGACAGCTGTTC
This sequence comes from Chanos chanos, assembly GCF_902362185.1. NCBI lineage: Eukaryota > Metazoa > Chordata > Actinopteri > Gonorynchiformes > Chanidae > Chanos > Chanos chanos. Next base: position 54,749,247 of record NC_044495.1, on the reverse strand, counting down.
AAAACAGACACTCACCAAGCAACTGATGATCAAGCACGTACTTAGATTTTCATTGGCTGCATTGTGTACACAGAGACCTAGGGGAACCATGGGGATTTTCCAAAAACCTGTTTTTTTCTGCCCGCCAGTAGTTGTGTCATCTGACATATTTTCACTTTGAATTTACACCTTTGTTATCACCACAAGACTCATGTTGGTAACACTTTATCTGTGATGTCAAAACAAAAAATCTTTAAAGAACACCCCAGGCTAGCAATGTCAGTATGTCACCTAAAGTCAGCAGATCACCTGAGACAATAGTTCAATCTGAAATTTTCTTTCAATGATGTTCAGAAGTTGTTTTTCATTTTTTAACTAGGAAATTTTCTGTGATCAAGTGAAATTTCCAATGATTCAAAGTGGACTGTGGTTGTGACACTGACAGATCCCATTATATGTTACCTAGTAACAGCTGATGTTGTGACACAAAGCCTTTTTAATCAGTTCATCCACACCTTAATGTCTGATTCATCATAGTTTTGTGTGTGAATGTCTCTGATCTATATTTACTTTCACTTCTCTACAAATACAGTAAAAGAGACCAATAGGAAACTGAGGACATATCAGTTATGTTCATACTTTTCATCGTTTAGTAAATGCTGAAACGGTACATATAAGCAAATAATTCATAATGAGTTTGACTGTACAGAGGATTAAGCTGCATAAAATTAATTTCAGAAAATATAAGAAGCTATATTAATGTTGCTGTGTTATGAAAGCAATTTGGAATGTGTGTGCAAATTTGTTATAATATCATTATTCCAGTATGTTTTCAGGAACATTTTTTTTTTGTTTGTCCAAAGCATTGTTTTTTTTATACAAACATAAAGTAAAGCACCAAAGGCCTTTTAAGATGGCTGTATACATGTGATGATTTCAAGATTCAAGATTTTTATTTGTCACATACACAGTTATAAACAGTATATGACTAGTGATGAAAGGAATGCATGCTTGTGGGATAGTTGTAGCACCTTTTTTGTTCTTGGTGCCTTCATATATATGTTTATTTTCTTGTTCAGACTGGTTATTTGTTAATCAACAAACAATAAGTGTATGAGTACTGCTCCCTGTTTAATGGTCCTTCTAGTGGTTAAAGCAGGGATTTTTAAAGCAAGGAAACTTTCAAAATTTAAGTGTAATTGGGTTCATTTGAATTTACATTCATTTTTAAATAGTACACATGGAAATGTGCAATGTGTTACTAAAATAATGACGAAAAGCCATTGATCCTTGAAAAAAGAAAGTATCATTATTGTGTTAAAAATGTGAATCTTACAGTTTTACCTGAGAAAGGAAATGGGCCAAAAGGTGCAAGCAAAAGGGCAAGTAAAAGAGAAATTACCATAGTATTACACCTTAATCGGTTTACAACTAGTTTTATTTACAACTAGTAAATAAAATGACAAAACAGGTTTTGCTGAGGCTCTTTGGGGAAATCCAATCTTAAGATGTACTAATAAGGTAACGAAGTCTAGCCTGGGCAATGAAAGACAACAAAGGTAGCACAAAGCAACAAAAACAATACATAGAGTTAACAGAACACAGGTGCAAACTAATTAACACATGAGACCACAAATGAAGTGAACACTGGTAAGGAACATAATCAAAACAAAGCACTAAAAACAAAAATCCACATCATCCATGGGCAACTAGCAGAGGAAACAGCAGCTAAAAACCTTACACCTCCACATCCTAATTCATGAATTGTACATCATATTGTGTATCTGCAGCAAGACATCTTAAGGATAACTGGGTTTTTATATTATGTGGTGCCAGATCCTGCCGTCTTCTTCACTGACATTACAAAAATTTGCAGATGTATCCTCAGCTTGTTTGTTACACACACACACACACACACACACACGAGGAATCATAACTTAAAACTGTATTGTCTTTTTCATGACACAAATGTGACCAAGTAACTGAGCACTTGACCACTGTTTAAGGTTTAACCAAGTCTGAAATGGAACTTACCTAGATACAACAATGTCAGAGTGAAACTAGTAATCTCATTGGGTTGTATCATCTTGAGGCTCCAGTGAGAAAGAAAAAAGGAATACAGATTCACAGTGTTTCACAGTGGTTGGAATCCGTCTGTGATGTTTAGGTTCTTTGCTACAGTTTACTGAATGATGAGGCTTTACATCTTTGTCCTTGCAATTTTTAGTGCTGTCGTCTCCACGAAAGCTGAAGGTAGGTCAATGATTTTTATTTTAAATAAACCATGACTGATCAATACAGCTTTTCACTGAGTTCTGAATAAAGAAGCACAGTTCAGTGTAACAAACTGATAAAAGCTTGCTAAAATGCTGTATAAAAGTTTAATCAGTACAGATTCAAAGATTGTTGCTACTTTCTGTTTGTCGTTAAAATTGAAATCTATAAATCGAAGCAACACTTCCATAATATTTGACTTTACAAAAAAGATAATAAGTTCAAGATAACACTTACAAATTAAAGCCTTTTTGTGTTATTTCAAGGTCAGTAATTCAGAATTATTCAAAGTGTCATTATGCAACACTATGAATGCATGCACAGATTCCTCACACTCTGGACACAACCTTTTTTAACTCCTCCCTTCTGGCAGGTGCTACAGATCCCTGTACACCAAAACTACCAGACACAAGAGCAGTTTCTTTCATCATGCCATTAACCTCATAAATAGCTGACCAGTATCATCTGTTATGCCATAGCTACCCCTGCTTCTTCAGATAATTATCACAGTCTGCTTCACATCTACAAAACCATATTGTACGAATACCCATACATTACCATACATGATGCACATTACTGTTGTTTGCACTACCACACACACTTTATGTATATCATGTATATTGTGATGTTTAACACAATCTGTATATTGCTTGTATATGGTGTATTGTCTGTAAATAATATGTACACTGTATATTGTATTGTCCATATATAATATGTACATTGTCTGTACACTGTCTGTAGTACTAGAGAGACACCAACTGCCTGAATCAAATTCCTTGTGTGTGCTAACATACTTGGCCAATAAATCTGAGCAAGTGATTTTCATTGTGTAATGTGTGTACTAATGTAAGTATCTTTTAATCTCTCTCAGGAGATCACGTGGACATAGCACTAAATGACTGTTTTGATTCAAAATATGGAGAGAAGATATTTGGACTTGATGGGGAAGAGATGGCGCATGCCGATTTCACTGAGAAAAAAATGGTGATGACACTGCCTGGCTTTGCAGATCCTTTGAGCTATGAAGAAGGAACCTATGAAGGTGCTGTTAACAACCAAGAAGTCTGTTTGCAGAACATAAAAACTGCTATTAAGGCTAACAATAATCCAGAGGAAGTAATTGGTAAGCCCTAATTATCTTGTATTGCTAATATCACACCAGAAAATCAAAACCTGTTCTGATGTTGCAGTCATATTGCCATAAGTGCCTGATGAACCCATGGTTGTATTCTCAGAACCACCTGTGAGCTCCATCTACCCCAGAGATTACGTGACACATGGTGTGGGGAACACACTGATTTGTCATGTGACTGGATTCTATCCTCCTGCACTCACGGTAGAATGGACAAAGAACAATAAGAAGGTGACAGAGGGTATGGCTCTTAGTCAGTTTAGACCCAACAGGGATGGCAGCTATAATGTGTTCTCCACACTGAGCTTCACTCCAGAACAGGGGGACATCTACACCTGTACAGTGAGGCATCAGGGCCTGCAGCAACCTCTAACCAGAGAGTGGGGTGAGTCTATGTTTGAAACAACACTACTCCATAATGATCTGAATACTTAGTGTGGATACCTCTTGATTTAGTACATGATACTTTAGCTTACATCATTTTCACTACTTTCCCTGGAGAGGACAAGTGGCAAACATAAAAAAATACCACATAAATAAATAAAATAAAAAAAAAAAAGAACAAAAACAGTATATCTCACAACATTTGGTACCTGGCCAGACTCCTCCAGTCTGTGCACAGGGCCTGATAATTCTGTTCGGGTAAGGTTTTAAGAGTCCAGGATGTGCAAAGATCGTAGCCTGTGAAATCATGGCAATGTTAAGCTAAAAGAATTAATCAAAAGTAACTTCGTTAATGTAGACCCCCCCCTCCTCCCCCAGCAGCCACTGTTGTACTGTAGTTAAACAGTAAATATGAATGTTCTTTATAATATGGTATACTATGGTATTTTAAGGGAGAGAGAGAGAGAAGTAAATCAATAAACGAATAAACTAACTAACTAGATAAAATAAATAGAACAGTAAAGAAATAAAACCAAGAAAGAAAGAGAGAATAGGAGACTGTATAGATTAATGAATAAATATAAACAAGTGCAAATATTCAGAATGTGTTTCCATTTTTGAAAATGTATGTGTTTCTTCATTTATTGCAGTCATCTCAAAGGTTTGATGATTATAGCAGTACGTACAAGTAAATATAAATCAGTTGAATTGTGTGTGTGTGTGTGTGTGTGTGTGTGTGTGTCTGTGTGTTTAACAGACGCAGATTCTGAGGTTACTGTGCCCAGTATTGGTCCATCTGTGTTCTGTGGAGTGGGTCTGACTGTAGGGCTGCTGGGAGTGGCAGTTGGAACATTCTTCCTTGTCAAAGGCAACAACTGCAACTAACACTGCAGGTAAACATATTTTCACTCAAATGAGTGTTTCATAAATCTGAATTAGCCTTTCAAAAACCATCATAGTGAAAAGAAGATAGCATGAAGAACACTGCCATTGCAGCTATGTTCTTTCTGCATCGTAGAAAATTTTTTGATACATGAAAATACATCTGTTGCTAAGATGACTGCATGTTTCCAAGGTTAGCATGAGTGCAATTGCTGACCCATCCAGTGGTCAGTGTGTTCACCAATTACAGTGCAAAATGCCTCAAAAATTTGTTTAAGCTTAACTCCATTTGTTACTTTCCTTAACATATTATTTGAGAGGCAGTCTCCTCAGAGGTAGCTCAGCTGTCTTTTTTTCTGTGTATTGCAAGGAACAAAAAATACAACAGTTTCAACTCCTTCAGTCAACAACAATTCATTTTTTTTTAATTAGGAATTTTGCAGATGTTTACTCAAACTAAAAAGTGCTCATTACTTTTTAAAAACCAGGCCTAAAAATAAGCTCTCCTCTGCATGTGACATATGTTCAAAATGGGTTGTGTGTGTGTGCCTGCTATGTATGAACTATATATGGCTCACAGATTCTGCAAAATGTCTTGACTACGTGAATAGTTTAATGATCAGCAAATATGCCACATTCTGTTTACCTGGAACATGATCACTCTCCTATCTAAGAAACTCAGCTTCTTATGGCTAATGTAAGGAAAAATTGTGATTCTGCGTTGAAAGCACTTTTGAGTTTTATTTCTCATAGAGGAGGATCAGATTTAAAATGTTGTTCTTCACAGCACATTTTTCTTTTTGGCACCTCACTGTGCTTACGATCTACTGTCTCCCCAAGAGAGGGAACATCAGTTAAACTATTAAAGAATTCACAAGCTTTGATTAATGAAAAGAATGACACTTTTTTTTTATCATGGAAGATGTCACTAAAATGTAAATGGTTAGGGAAAAAGCAAATGTCCCAGAACAGAGCCCCATAGAGTATCACATGTTAAACGCACTTACAGCAATGAACACATTCACAAGTGAAATAAACAATTTTCTAACTTTTTTTAAATATGATTTAAACACATAATGTCAACTGCATAGACCCAAACTATTCTTTGAACTGTATAAAAACTTCATCCAGTGCCTTGTAAATAAGACAACAAAAAAGCTTAAATATGGAAGAGAACCAAAATACGAAAGGAGAAAAATGGTGTGCAAACATGAGGCTAAGCCAGCACAGACCATGTTATGAAGCTAAAAAGGACACTTTGACACTGCAAGAAAAATGACAGGCTACTAAAGCGTGTGATACAGATTTATTTTTAGTCAGTATAATTTAAAATAAATGTTGAGGCTATGCAATATTCATTCAAGTGGATTTTCCTGACGTTATGTTATTAAGATTCATCTTCTCTCATGTTCTCTCTCAAGCACAACCACCAGGTCAGGTTTAAAATAAATACATTCTACTAAATGCACTGTCCAGATGAGAAATAACATGTACTCAGCAATAGGTTCTCTGAGTGCAACCGCACTCGGTAGCCTGCTGGAGCTGTAATACCACCATCAGTAAAATAACTGTTCACTGCCTTGGGCTCTGGTTCGATGGACGTTAATCTTATTGCTTAACAAACTGGGGCATATCCTGTTTGTACATGCTGATTTTATGAGATAACAGTATTGACAATATGAGTGGTGAATACCAAAACATTCAGACTACTGTGGTTTGAAGCATGGTAATGACATGCGTCAAGCCTCTCCACAAAACAACACAATGTTATCCTGTTTAAAAATCTCAGTGTAGGATATTGGCCAAGAATCCCTTGACTGATGACTTAATCTACAAAGGAAACTATTTCTGGGAAGATAAATAAAACTCTCTGGGTTTATCAAACATGTTATATCAGTCGAGTGGCCCGTGTTTTCTTTGGTCAAAATAAAGCCCTCTGTCAGTTTGACGCTACATATGTCAGTCTGTCCTTTCACTCTGAGAGTAAAAGCAAACTATTTGTCTGCTATCTGTTATGTAAATGGGGCCCTTGATGAATATATTGGCCATTTGCAACATATTTCACTTAGCTGTTGTGTGAGTGCACTTCCATCTACCTAGTGTGAGAATCCGAAAACTGTCTCATTGATTTTAATAACTGTCGCGAAAAGCAATGATTGAAGTCAATGAGAACAGCTGACATTGAGTTAAATTATTGCTGTTTGCCGCAAAAATGAGACTGTTAGGTCTGCAAATGTATTATTATCAGATTTACTTAGTTTAAACAAGTGGGTAAAAAGTTGTACCATGTCCATATATTGGATGGCACATCCCACAGAAACAAGATGTGGTTTTAATTTGTTTTAATTTTCATGATCAGTGAACTTATGCGTCAACCCAATATATGATATTTATTGCTTTCTAATTACAGGCTTGCATTTCCAGACTATCGTAATCACTGTCAAGTCCCAGCTACTGGAAAATGTCATGAAGTACTATTTGAATGACTGTGGCCAGCGACTGTTGGGAGAAATAAACAAAATCATTTTTTCTTTTGAAAATTCTCAATCTGTCTATGAGTACTCTAATAAGCATAATACTTATTATTTGTGAATTTCAAAGGATTCATTTTTGCTATATAAATATAATTATGCTTGACAATTGTGAATGTCATGATTTTATTGAGTAGAAATATGTTTTCTTTGCAAATATAGTGCTATAATCACTTGTTTTTAAGATGATCCATTCAGCAATTCCTTTTAATAAATATTCAGTGTCTGAATCAACAACTGTCCTTCTCATCTATGTATCATGTTTTATAATGCTTTGAGAATCGTTTTTTTTAAAGACATGAATTAAATGACAATGAGCAAGCTGAAAGCAGATAAAGATCAATACCATTATTTTGGCCATGGAGGAGGACGCTTGCTGGAGTAATCAGCTTCTAAAGCATCGGTACTCAATTACTCTGTGAGGGGAGCGAGCAGCACCAACCCATCTCCTGTATCAATCTTTAAATATATTTCAGAATCAAATAAAGCCATTGTAATGCTATCACTACAATATCTCACATCAATATCTCACATTCTTAAATATTTACATAATGTTTATGAAATGTTGTCTGAAGTTTTGTAAAACTGTACACATACTCTGCAGGACCTCACGCATATTTTAAACCATCTGCACACACCTTAAAACGTGATATTTATATGAACATGGGACAAGCATTGACTCTATAAATTGTCATAACAAACGACGTTTTTGACACACTCAAAGATAAAAAAAAAAGAAAAAAAGAAAAACAGAACACAATTGACAGAGCATATGTAGAGGTTTTTCTTCTTTGAGTCAAAAAGTGATTGCATTGCTGAAAGAGAACGTCCTGCCCGAGTCCTCTTCTGGTGGCAATTCATGTGCTTTTAAAACAACATTAGCAAAATTTAAATATGCAGTGTGTAAAGTATGCCCCCGGCAAGCAATATACTCTCTGATTAGAATCATATATTGAATTTTAGAAGAAGATTTTTCTGACAACCCCTTGCAACTCCCACTGGTCGATTATCTTTCATATAAATAAACAGTGTCTACCGCACTCTTTACATCACTCATTTCAGCTATCCACAACATCCACCCTATTCTGTTTAAAATTAAAAAAAAAAAATTATAGTTTCGGAAATTTTCATGTTTTATACAGAACCAAAGTCAGAGTGATGAAGTTACAAACTGATGGTCACTCAGGACAGGAGAGAGGCTCATGACATTCAACTCTCAATATGTCTTTGCAGACAAAGGAGGCCGTAGCAGGACTAAATGGAGAAGGAAAAGGTGGACAATGGTTTGCATTACTGTTGCTGTCCCAAGCTAGCTTTTTGGCAATAGCCACCATGAGAAAACATGATACCCTCCACTGCCTTGACTGCCTTGTTTTATTCAACACACGCCGCAGGCTTATGCTACCATTTCTTGATGGTCTGAAGGATGACTAAACTCAGTGTCCTGGAATACTGTGAAAAAAATGTTTCATGTATATTTAGCTTTGTTTTTGAGTCAGCTGCTTTTTTGTAATTGTGTTTGTCTGATGTCAAATTCACCAGGGGTCAGTGTGTGTGTGTGTGTGAGTGTGTGTGGACGTGCGTGCGTGCGTGCACGTATATGTGTATTGTGTTTTGATTTATTAATGAGTTGGATCAGCGTGTTTGATAACTTTTGACGGTCTTTTTGAGTAAAAGCAACAGAAAGCAAAAGAAACAAAATTCTCTGAAACTCTGGGTATCTGGGTCAGCTGTCACAAAGACCAAAACTGTCTGTATTCTGGGAGGGTCTGCCAGACCATCGTCATGCTTCACCAACTCCAATCATCAATAGCATATCTGCACCGTTGCAGGCAAAACTAAAGAAATAGTGCGTCTCTGCACATGCAACTTTGCTTTGGAGACACTTGCTCTGTAGCAGGAGAAAAAAGGCAGTAAATATGCCAAACTGAGAGTGGAAATGCAGATGAATAATCCATGTTCCATCTGTAAGTATTTTTGCTGTAACAATTGCTGTATTAACACATGCATATCAGCAATATATGACTATAGAAAGATCTCTGGAATGTCATAATACTACACAGTAAGAGAAATTCATAGCTAATAATAATAATAATAATAATAATAATAATAATAATAATAATAATAATAAAAAAATCTGGGATCTTTACTGTATCAAAATTATATCCGCAATGTTGTATAACTGCATGAACAGTGATAGATATCATGCATGTTCAAACAGAGTTCATATACATCAAAGATTCAGCTCAATGGAAGTGATCACTATCAAATGTCCCTGATGCATTTTGTTTTGCTGCTCTTCAGGAGTCGCACATTATGGGGATGGGGGTGGGGGGATGGGGGGGAGTACTGTCAGGTCTCTGTCTCTATCTCACAGTCTCCTGGCCAATCAGAGCTAAGTTGGATCTGACTGGCTAATCACCTTGTTCCCTGATTATTGTGTGCACTTGTCCTCAGTTTGTTCCCTCATTGTATCTGTCCATATATATACCCCAGTGTTTTCATGTTCCTCATTTCCTAAATTTCCTTGTTGCTGTTATTTTTTTTTTTTCTTGTTGGCCTTGTTAGTCCATGTTCTCACTGTTAGCTCTCCAGTGTATTGACCCTAACTTGTTTTTGACATCAGATCTGCCTAGTCCCCAGTAGTCAGTGCTTTGTGTACTAAACCCTGCCTGTTTATTGACCAAAATTTGGATTGAGAATAAAGATTGTCTGCGTCTGTATTCAATGTATTCTCAGTTCATGACACCCATGGACTGAAAACAGAAGAATCATACTAACTATCCAGTCCATTATGGTACAGCAATGGATTGCACATCTTGAAAAATCTTGAATTATTTTCCCTAGTTTACTCTTATGAAACAGATAACCAAGAAATTTCATTTAAGAAATATGCACAAACAAGATTTGTGGAAATAACGTATTGTAATTCAAAGTATACCATAAAACTACACCATAATATAACTCATTCTATCAAGGTTTACAGTCAAACACAGTCCTGAGCTCAGGACTGATACACTTGATTCCACTGATCAATTAGTCAAAAGTTAAAACAAAGGCATGCAGGACAGGGGGCCCTCAGGGCCGGAGTTGAGAGTCACTGATATAAACAGTGAAATGCTGTATAGTGCCACAAGATAGCACACATAGGATTCCACTAAGCGGGGGGGCAGAGGGTATGGGAGAGAAAGGGAGAGAGGGAGATAGCGAGGGAGAGAGAGAGGGAAAGAAAGAGAGAAATTGTGTTTATTTTATTTGAATTCTTGGCTGTTATATTTCATTTGTTCTTGTTTCCCAAGTGTCTTGTCTGCCATTAAAACTGGAAATTAAAAATTTGAGCATTGTGATGCTGTGCCTTGCAATTACACTTGCATAACCTAAATAGATTACTCCTAGTATGTTGCACAGGGCAACATTTTTTAGGTTGTACTGAAAATATGTAGGGATATTGATTTATGCACACTTCTAATGAGAAAAGTTTTTGCAATTAATCTCAGCAGTGTTTGGTGGCTTTCAAGTAGTGACAGTGTATTTGATGCTCTTTGTGGGCCATGTGAATGCAACATTTACTTCAGATGAAAGATAGCATGTTCTTGAATGCAATGTTTGATTTATTTGAGAAGTCTGAGGTTTGACCTGTATAGTGTGCTAATTTTGATTTGTGTTTTAGATTTTGGAAAACAGGTGTAATTTCAGAAAATTTGTGTCGGTTTTGTGTGAGAAAAAGTCTCACAGCTTTCATTGCTTTCACAAGTCCAGAAGACTCTTTTGGGGATTCTTAAGGCATATCCATAATTATCAGTAGCAAGAAGTCCTGTTCTCATCATATCTTAAATTTGGACAGAGATGTGTTGAGAGATTGGTCACAGCTGAAAAGATGAAACTGGATCACAAATTGAACAGGGTTTATTGCATTAAAATTTGCCCTTTAATTAAATAGGTATTTCTGTTTACATGTGAGTAATCCTGCACCCTGGATGGTGAAATGTACTGAGAAATATCACAAAATGTAAAAACAAAAATAAACAAACAAACAAACAAAAAAATGCTTTACATTTATAATCACGCCATAGAGAGCAAACTTTTTATCCTTTAGCATTTAGTACTATCTGTCTAGCCTGCAATGAAAGTGGAATGTTGCCTGGTAACATCTGATGCTGTCTCAGCAGAGTACTCAACTGGACAACTGTTTATAGACCTCACTAGATTAGTAGCATGCTCTGTATACCTTTCTCAGTTTTTTATTTTCAAAGTTAAGGGAAAATGTTCTGGCCAAATCTCCTATGCCTAAATCTGGCAGTGCTCATCTCTGTTTTTTCTGAAACAGGTAAGTACTTACAATACACATAAAACTAAAAATAAAAAAGAGATGTGTTAGGGTTTGTTACTAGTACAAGGTTAGCATGTAACATATTTCAAATGAATTTGCTTGAAATATGTGGTGGTTTAACTTTATTTAAAGAAACACATAGCCTTTTTTTTCTTTTTTGGTGTGTGCATATTTATATATGTATATCTAGTATAAATATATGTATAGCGTCTAACCCCGCTGTTGATGTTGTATTTGTAGTGGTGTTATGTATTTCTCGCTCTCTTCTTTTTTCAGATGGATATCATATGTCCCTCAGGGCTGAGTGCCATTTCAAACGGGATATGAAAGACCTGGAATTAATTCGGACTTATAATTTTAACAAATTTGAATTCATCCGATACAACAGTACACTTGGCAAGTATGTGGGTTTTAATACAGTTGGACAGCAAAACGCAGAGGCATGGAACAACAACCCTGCCCAACTCCAGCAGATGAAAGTTGAACTGGACAGATACTGCAGAAACAATGCTGGAAATGAAATATCAGCTATTACTGAAAAATCAGGTGAGCAGCACACATTTAACAATGTTTTTGAAATGAGCAAATCCCAACAATACATCTAACATGACTCCACATTATGGTGAATCAAAGAAACTAATGACAGCTTTCCATACTATCCTTACAATGATGATTTTTATATTATTTTCATTTCATTATTTACGTTATAACATTATTTTCTGACACAGTGGCTGACAGACAAAATGACACACAATTAACTCATTTGTGAAACTGTATGTCCATCAATATTACATTTTTGGTATTTTCATAGTTCCGCCGCAGGTCCATGTGAGGTCTGTCAAAAAGGGCACTGGCGTACATCCTACTGTGTTGATGTGCAGTGCCTATGGTTTCTATCCCAAACTCATCAAATTAACCTGGTTAAGCGATGGTCAGCCACTGACCTCTGATGTGACCTCCACCGAGGAGTTGGCTGATGGTGACTGGTACTACCAGATCCATTCCCGCCTGGACTACATCCCCAAATCAGGAGAGAAGATTTCTTGTGTGGTGGAGCATGCCAGCTTTAGCAGGCCTATGACATTTGAGTTGGGTAAGCAATCAACATCAGATGTGATATATTCCAAATCTCCTTGTCTTGGCAAGAAGTTCAAATGTTGCTGTCAGTATGGATAGACACAATGGGCAAAAAAAAGACTTTTAAAAAGCAAAATTATCTTTTCTGATTAATGCATGAGAGGCTTTTTACTAATAGTTCTTATCAAATTTGTGACTATCTCTGTTTTTGAAAGGACCATCTGTGTCAGAAAGTGACACCAATAAGATTGCTATTGGAGCCTCTGGACTTGTGCTGGGGGTCATCCTAGCAGCTGCTGGATTGATTTACTACAAGAAGAAATCCACAGGTAAGTGGGTGCAAACCTTACTGAATACAAAACCTATGAGCTAAATTTACTTTATGCAGTTACAGACTTCAAAATGTCTAGTGTTAAGTAAAGTAAAATGCAGCACTTTGGTAGTGAAAAATTAATTGATAGAGAGAACTTGAATTTGTTGTCAGTGCCAGGCTGTGCATGTACAGTTTGCATATATTGTTTAGTTGATAATAGTATATTTGATAAATATGCATACAACATTTTTGTAAACAGGACGTATCTTGGTGCCACATTAAGAGGTGGTAAGTCTCATAAGTCATATTTTATGTAATATACAATATCTTCTTTTAACTAAATTCACCAGTTAATCCTTTTAACCTCACACTGAAATATATTTGACATATATTTACATTTATGCTTCACAGGTACTGATTCAAAGATCATACTTATCTGAAGAGCCAGGCCAGTTTCTCAGTTGTGCACCTTACTTATCAAATTGCAAAATCTGATACAGAGTGGAATATTACAACTGAGAGACTGTCAGTCTCTCAATTGAATGACAAATGATTCTCTATTTTTTTTCATCTTAACTAATGACTATAACTTTGACAGTGAAGACAGAATATTGAATGAGATGAATGCAGATTTTCTGAATCAAAACGAAAGACAGTTCTATAAATGTATGTTACCAGTTTGAAATGTTTTCTAAATATATGTGATTTACTGAAAAATGGGACTCCAGAGGAAACTGGAGGGAATAAAGGAAAATTGTGGAGATTACTTTTAGAGGATATTTTTGCTTTGAACTGCTTTTATAGTGTGGTGCTATAGTGCCACCTACAGGTCTCTCTTCTGATGCTTAGGCATTCTGCTGTGCATTGTAACCTATCTATATTTACCTGTAACTATTTACATTGTAATTGATTAGGAATCAAATGTTTTAAACAATTCTGTGATTTATTTTCATTATAGATTTACAGATTGAACTGCTGCATCTGTTTGAAATAATGCCCGACTTAATAAACAAATCTTTAAGAGAGTAGAACGCTTATTTTGCACTCTGTAATTTAACACATGAAAAGAAATCTCTGGTTTAACTTTCACCATTTATGCATCAACAGACTGAACCGTCTCAAAACACTATAAGAAAATGGAATATTCAGAAATTTAACTCTTTTTTTTTTCATCTTGTATCAAAGGGAATACTCGCTTCTCTACAGAAGGTGCAAGATTTACACTACTTTTACAAATTTTTTTCCACTTTTCGCCTTGTCATGTGTTATAAAAGTTGTTCGACACATTAGCACAAGGCATAAAGAGTAAATAAAATAAAAAGTGATTATTTGCATGTAATAAAAAGGACGATAGCATGTAAGACAATACTTTGTGTACTGTAGCCCCAAAACACAGAGAAGTCTGAGAGATTTGGGCTTGGTTTAGTTAAATTGTTGCATGTTGGTTTCACTGATGGTACAACTATTTTGAAAATGTCCCATTATGAGAGTCCATTGTAAACCAAGATGACAACTAGACAATTTGTCACATTAGGGATTCAGTTCAGGTAAAATGAGGCAAAGAATTGTCTGTGGGCAGGCTTGAGAAAGGGGCAGGTCAAATTCCAGTTAGGTCAGTCTGAACACTCTAACACAGGAGAGAGGGAACGTTACTGTCAAACTGAATGGTGGTAGAATGCAGTCAGTAACAAGCCATACAGACAATAGGATTTGCTCAACTTTCTGTTCTCAAAACTAGCAATAAACTGATTAATTTCTACACATAGCATGTACAGCCAGGTCACAGCCGAAGGTATAAATTCAAATCTTTATAAGCTAATGATCATCCTCAAGGAAGAGAAAAACACACCTGGAAGGTACTTTAAATGACAAACCTTGCAGACAGGGAAAAAAGATGGAAATGGGGGGGGGGGGGGGCTGTTTATTTGTCAGCTTGTTTGTTTATTTTTAAATCAGGAAAATGTTTAGGAAAAAATTGTGTTGTGTAAAAGATAATGAAATTATAACTGCCTGGTAAAAGCAATCTCTTGCCTGCAGGAGGTTTCGTTGGCCATGGCATGATACTTTACAAGGTGTCCTTCGAACAGCATAATGAGGCCCTTAGCTTTCTTGACTCCCCTTTCAAGTAATGTGAATTGGGTCATCTTTGAGATTATATAGGTCTGTGAATGAGCAATAATTTTGGGGAACTCCTCAGACTGCTTTCTGTCTTTTAAACACATTCAAACATCCTTCATTTTAAGCTTGCTTTTAAGACTGTTATCTTCCAGTATTTTAGTGTTTCATGGAGAGACATGACCATGGGCAAATTATACACAACCTTTTAATCAATGGTGTTTTGACATTTACTAGACCTAGTGTCAACTGATATGTAACTCTCCTAAACATGTATTCAAGAAGCCATGTATCAAAGTATGTAATTACTTATTATTATATTATTGTTTAGTGTTTACAAGCAAGCCATGAAGGACAGTTTTGGGTCACTTAAAAGTCTATTTCAACACAGACAATAGATTACTTATAGAATGTAGATAGTTTCAGTCATATATTGTCAAAAAGAGTCAAAACTCTAAAATATTTCTATTTTTACAGCCACACTATTTCATAGACAATTCATTAGAATGAGGGCATATACATGTCAGTAAATGTTTACTGAGGGAGATATGTTCAGCAAATAGTGATCCTTTGTGACTCATATGATCCTAGCAGACTCATATATGTCCCAACTCTTCACGTCAAATGATACTTTACCTGGTTACTGATAGTGTAACAGCAGATCATTAATGGTCATTGGTTGTTGTAAGAAAGTAGTTAATGTGCAGCAGGGACTTTTCCGAAGTGGTTTGACTGGGAAGGCATTTTGTGGCTGGTAGCATTACTAAACAATTCATGAACAAGTCCAAGGCACTGCTATTCTGCATTTCTTCCCAGGATATATATGCAAATCATCTATTGAAACCTGTTGCATACTACGAAAAATTCATTAAGTAAGGGGCTCATAATAATTATTTGTGGCCCCCAAAGACCATAAAACATAAATGAAACATCTGTTACAGTTTTGGATTTACTAATTTACTAGAATCACTCCTTTCAACATTGTTTTGGCTGCAAGCTTGTTTTTTACTAGCCATAGTATGGGGCATGTTTCCAAAATGATAGCATGATAGCATATATATTATGTCAACTGTGTCCTCCTATATTGTTTATGTGAAGTGAAGCAAACTGATCATTGTTATGGTCTGTGTGGTCAACACTAAGATTTATTGTTTTCATGATGATCACAGTGTTTTTTATTTCTATACCCTCCAAAGAGGCCTGAAAGATAACTGAAGTCACTGGAACCCACTTGAATCACTCAACCTTCTCTAATTTAGTTTAAACATTACTAAAAATGCATAGTCCTTCACAAAACAACACACACAAAACAATAGCTTTGTTTGAACTAGCTTAACATTCAGCATTGTCACGCTGGTGGTGTGGTGCAGGACCCAAGTGCAAAGACACGATGATGTGGGTGAAAAAAACGGAAGATTTTACTTAAAACGAAGATCAAAATACAGGTGTAAACTAATAACAAAAGCCATTAACAAAAAGGTGCAGCATGACAGTGTGCACTAAAACACAAACAACGATAGACAAAGACAAGGCAAACACTAGGACTTAAATAGAGGGAGAACTAAACAGGGCAACACAGGATTGGTAGAAATTAACAAGGTAATAATTAGACAAACAGGTACAGGTGAGGGGCGGAGACAGACAGAGAACAGGAGCACAAAGACATGTCAAACAAAAGTCCAAAATGGCGGTGCAGGTTGTGACAAGCATATAGGCCTATATTCAGTAATTTGTGAAGTACACATTAGTTGAGTTTTATAAAACTAATTAATGACATTGTTACTGCTGACATTAAATAATTATGATAAACTCAATATCTAATCTTGAGAAACACGCAATTTTTAATCCACATTAAACAACATATTTATCATCTTGGGTGATAGACCATTGTCTTTGCAGTTTTTTGGAAGTGTGGCTCAGTCTAGAATTTCAACAAAGCCTCCGAGAATTTTGCTTTAATGCCGGGTAGATCAGCCATAGTTAGACTTGAATGATCCAGCTTCACTCTGTTCCTGTTTATGAAAGGCTGTCAAGAATTTTCAGATGAATTAATAATACTCAGTTTCAGTAATGAAAGGCCCTGCGACTCTACAAAGGATAAGCAGCTTTGAAAATGAGTGAGTGAGTAATGAAAGGATAGTACTACTCTTCAGTGCATTTTTTTAGTTTTGCAGTACCATGTTTTTTATGTTTAGACACTGTTTCATTTTATTTTGGCTTCTGGATGTGATTTCTATTTGCTGTCGGCCAGCATCACAACACCAGTAAACAAGTTAGATCACATTCACGTCTATGTTTGACACAAATATGAAGGAAATACACTATTTCCACATTCGTGTCATTTGCCAAACTTTAACCCATCTAGCTCAGTATGCAGTGACCTCTGTGTGACTGATATCTCACTACTCACAGATCTGCTTATTTTAGTAAGCCTCAATGAAGTAAGTGCTGAACACTTAATCAAATACTCTATGATATATACAAGTCTCATCTCAGCCACAGCACTGAAAATGAATCAAACTGTGATATTTTTATTCTGGTTAATTCTCACTGCGCTTGGATGAGCTGATTAGGGTATAATTTAACATACCTGCTCTGGAAACACTGGTACTCTCCATGACAGGTTTCACTAAGCTGGTTTGTCAGGGCTATGTTGGCCTAGTGCAAGGTGATTTTCTCTTGTTTGCTGATGTCAGACTTATTATATATATATATATATATACACACACACATATATATACTTGCAAGAGGTTCCAAATTGATCACGCCTCACAATAACTACAACATAGCATGACTGGGGTTCAGTGTGCTCAAATCTGGTAGTGAGAAGTCAGGGTTTACAGCTACATGCCTTACACAAATTTTGAAGCAAAACATTTATGAATTCTTTCAATAAGAATATATAATTATACAGTACAAAATTCAATAATTAATGTATGAAGTTGTGCTATGGTGGACTAGTGTCATATATTTTTATTTACTAACTTATTTTAGGTAAACCTAGTGAAAAGCACTGAACCAAAAGTGACCCTGTGGTGATTAAGTTCCTGTGATGGTTAAGTTCTGAATTTGAAATTATATTTTCCCTTGTTACTGATACTGTAACAGTGTTCCTCTTCTGTCATTGGCTGGTTCGAGACAAATTATTCTGGTGATGAAGGGAGTTTGCTAGGTGCAGCATGCCAACAGTGTGATGATTTGTGTATGTGTTCAGACAAATAGAAAACACCCATATTACATGCTTGAGAATATGTCTGTTCAATGAAGTGGTTACATAGAAAGTATGCACACTGTTGTATTGGCCTACACTGTTGTGTTATCTGTATGTTTGTAGACATTGCTCTCCACAGCAGATTGTGTGGGTTTATTGCCCTGCAGAAATGATCCTATCTTGTCCTAACTCATCTAACTGTTTCCATACTGTTTATGTTCTTTACTGTTTATTTTCTCTAGAAGCCTAAGTATCCATTACAATCAAGATGTGTACTGGTGTTAATTATTCCCAAATCATCTTGTTTCAGCTGTAATCTTACAGGTCAGTAACTTGATAAAAGAGCTTCCCTCTTGCCTTCTGCTGGTGAAAGTGACATTTAGTTGTGATTAAACAGCTATGCTGATGATACGAACATCATTTTCTATCTGATTGTTCTCGTTCCCGTTGTGGCACATAATCCAGATTCCATCCTCTCTGATGTTTCATAAAGATCACATGAAATGCGTATGCATAGAGGCCTTTTTCAAAGTGATTTGACTTGGGAGACATTTTGTGGTTAGGTGTGGCATAACTCAATAATTTTTTAGAGAAATTGAAAGCCAGAATGATTTATGCTCCTAGGGAAAATTCACTTTTCCTCTAGAGATGTGTATGCAAGATGTGTTACACTGACTAACATGGAGTCAAAAACTTTAACACCACCATTATTCAAACACCAGGACAAAAACCCAATAAATACATTTGCTTCGGTGTTTGCTGAAAATAGCTTTAAATCTGGAAAAAGGATGTTTCCTTGACTATTAAGTAACTGTATTCTACTAAATATTTTGTTGCAGTTGCAGTAAGGATTTGTACTTGTTGCAGTAAGGATTTGATTGGATTTGACTGTGCCAGGCCCACAGAGACAGCAAAACGCAGTTAAATTACATGAAACATCTGCTCTGTTTTTGAATCTACTGGTTTAATTCAACATAGGATTGAGTGGCATGTAAAGATTAGCTCTATGAAGGTTTGACTGCCTCATAACAACATTGTTTCTGCTAAGGTTTTGATTGGCCGTTGCACAAAATGTGGAATCTTAATGTTGAGAAAATATGCCAACTGTGGCTTTCTTGTTGTTAAAAGAGCATGCTTCTCAGTTTGTTTTATTCATCTTTCACATGGGTGGCACTTGGGGGGTAATGGGGGGGGGGGATCACATGAATCTTTGATGTGATTTGCATACACAGCAGAAAATCAAGTGTTCTATGGAAATCAAACCAGTATATTGGCTGTGGTTACTTTTCTTCTAGTACTGTTGACCAACAAAACTACATAATATCTGGGCTAGCATACTCTCAGGATAGCTAGATGATCCTTGTACTGATGGGCAAGATTCATGTGCTCTTTTAGTCTCAAAGATTACAGAAGCTAGGCTGGTGAGACACTTCAAAAATAGTTGAATAGAATTTCAACAAAAATCAAACAAAGAAAGAAAAAAAAACTTTTTTAAAAGTTCTGTTGATGTTTTCTGCTGGTGAAGCTTAGCGTAAAGTCTGCAGCAGGAAGAAAGGACCTATGGTATCTCTCTTTCACACATCGTGGATGGAGCAGCCTGTCACAGAGGGAGTTTCCCAGGGCAGTAAGAATGTTCTGCATGGGGTGACATGTTATTCAACAGGTTACAGCCTGCTTGTAACTGTGTGGATGACATCACAGGCCACCTCAGCATTAGCAGAAGGGGGAGGGGGGTTGTATACGCAACCACCGCGATAACATGCAAAAATTCCCTCGGCAGACAGAATGGCCTCATGCTAACAGCCAACAGCTGAATGTCCTTACTGCGGAGTTGTTCTTTACTAGTGAGGTGCCCATGGTTACACCATCTATCATTAACAAATACTGCCAGCCCTCCTCCCCTCCTCTTACCGCTCTCCTTTGTCCTGTCCGCCCGCATCATCTGAAAATCATCCAACTCAGAGTTTGTGTCCGGAGTTAGTGCGGTTAGTCGAGTATCGGTAAATGGCATAATGCTTCACTCCCAGTATTCCCTCTGGTGATGTGTTAGCACCGTTAACTTGTCCATCATACTGGAGAGAGATCTCACATTCCCCATGATGACTGAGGGGAAAACGGGTTTGTAATGTCTCCTCCTAGCACGGCGCTCAACCCCAGCACAGCTTCCTCATGTCTTCCCCCTCATCTTGCGAGGAATATTGGGTCTCTCCCCGAGTAGCACCACCACATTACGGAGTGCTCTCAGCTGATACCTGGTGTAAAACCATGGGGCCATGGCTGCATGATGTATGCCCAGACACAGTTGTAAACAATGCAAGAATCAGTAACGAGACCAGAGCAAGCGCAACGAATTTATTGTCCATAGTGCACGGATATGTTAAAGAGTAATTACACTTTAAAAAAAAAACATTAAGTACTAAAACAGGAACAGATTAAAGAAGAGAAATGCTCAACGGTGAACAAGAGCTACTGCTACAAGCTGCCACTTGCACGGTGCTGGAAGCTATTGACAGACTGTAATAGGTTCGTAATTGTGTTACTGTACTGGACTTGCAGTGAAGCCTTTGTTTGGTGATTCTAAAGCCTTCAGTCTTTAGAGGTTGCTTTGATGTATAGCACAGCTAAGGAAATAACAGCTAAAGTCTGTCTGGTTTCCTCTAAACCCAAAACAAGAAATGATTTCACACTGCATAGTCAGAGCTTGTGACTATTGTCTATTCACTGTGCACAGTGCATTGTCTTTGACTTTCTCTGTAGGTCTCACTGTATGCTGATAAGATGCAATATGAGCTTGTACAATCCAATGTTAGATTTTGTTTTTTCCGTTTGGCTCCCAAGGTCCAAGACAAAGTTCTTGTAGGACAAAAAGAAAATGATCTAATCATGTTTTATCTTACCCATTCTATTATGATGTTTATTGCTCCTGGTTCTTCAGGGTTCTGTGGATGCATTCTGTAAGATATGGACTTTATTCCCAGATTAACTGAATTCATCCATTATCCATGTGACTCGTTTAATAAGCGCAAAATTCAACATGGTGTGTTTTCTTTAGTATTTTCCACAGCAGCAACAATGGAGACTAGGCAAACTGTATGACTGCTATTCTGGTTTACTTTCCAAAGCCATTATAGAAGCCAGGTGAATCGATAGTTTTATAAAATGCACCCAAGTTGATGGTTTTGTCAACTCAATTGACATTTAGTTGTAATAAAATAATTCTTCTGATGATAGATGCATTTTTTCCATTTTTAATTCTTTCACTTTCACCTGAGCCACACAATCTAAATCACATCCTCTCTGAAGTTTCATAAAGATCACATGAAACGTGTCTGCACAGGGAACTATTCCAAAGTGGTTTGTGGTTGGGCATGGCATAATTCAACAATTTATAAAGAGGTCAAAGGCTGCAGTGATTTCTGGTGTGTTGAAAGACTCACGTCTTTTATGCAAACAACCAAGGTGTATATGGTGACTGCTTTCAGTCAAAGCTCAGTCATTACTCAAACATCAGTGTAAAAAAAAAAAAAAAAAGCCAATTAAGGACCCAATATTATGACTGGATAAATATGCAACAAGATTCCTTGAGCTTTATATTCAGGTTGAAACAACATTGTCTCACTACAGGAGGTTTTTTTATAGCCATATCCTGATATTTTGCTGGTTATTCCTCTCACAGTAATATGAGGAAGTTTCTAAGTTTCCTCTATTTCACTCTCAGTTCAAATAGGGGCACCACAAATAGAGCACTCGCGTAGCATGCAAGAGTTGCGGGATTGATGCTTGCATTCTCCAAAGGGATGACTTTCTTAGGGCTAAATGGTGGCTCAGTGGTTAGCACTGTTGCTACACAGCAAGAAGGCCCTTGGTTCGAATCCTGTCCGTCTCGGGTCCTTTTTGTGTGGAGTTTGCATGGGTCTGCTTTGGGTGCTCCAGTCTCCTCCCCGCTCAAAGATATGCATGCTAGAGTAAGTATTCCTGTCAGTGACCTTGACCAAGGCACAGGCAAAAAGACCTGCCGTTGGCCCCTGGGTGGTGGCTGCCGACTGTTCACTGCACTGTGTGTTGCTCACTGCTGTAGTGTGCGCGTGTGCTCACTGGTGTTAAATGCAGAGGCTACACTTCACTGCTCACTGCTCAGTGTGTGTGTGTGTGTGACAAAGTACTTTTTCTTTTTCTTCTTCCCTCATGTTATGAACTTGTGTTTTCATACACACTGGACAATGTGTATGAAAAGGATGATTTGGCTGATTTGACTTCCCCAAATTAGTTCACATTTTTCTAAACATTACAGCTCTCACACTGATATAGAATTTCACCCTTACAAAGTCTCATTCAATTCCAGATCACATATTTTAAATTCAGTTCTCACTCATACACAATATCAGCAAATATATGTTACGGGTCCCAGGACTGGAATCACCGTAGCAAATGATTTGTGTGTCTTTCTGCTTGTCTGAAAAACAAATGTATTCGACTGAGAGAGTTAGGACGCAAACCACCGTTTCTCTTCCCAATTATCTCTTTATTGTAGAAACCAGAATACATGTAGTAAACATTTAAGACTCTCCCTAATGTATGTTGTCATTGTTACATTGCCCACTGATACATTTAAACAAGACACATTGATGTTGCTTTCCATTGTAATCAATTAAATTACACTTTACACATATTCATTCTTTCACTTCACTCACCCACTCATGCACTGATTCATTCACTCACCTCACACATTCATTCTTTCTTTTGTTCATTCATTCATTCATTCTTTCATTTATTCATATATTCATTCTGTCATTTACTCATTCATCTCGCACAGATTCAGTCAGATTCATTACAGCAACGTAAACTAGCCAATTTTAGTGGTTCAAGCCGCTTCTCGCCACATAACGTTGGATACATTCCACAGAGAATGTCAGTTAGCTCAATGCTTGTCTGGTTCTACCTCATAAAATCGAAACTCCCGCCTTAACTTTAACTAGCTACATATTTCTGCAGCGAACTCGTTAATCAATTATACAACAGTCCGTCAAAACAACAGATAACCCTAATCAAAATAACGGTCAGATGTCTGGAGCTCAAACACTGAAAATGTTGCCGTTCAAAATACACAGTTGAACTCACAAGGCGTTCAGTTTACCAAGTGATGATCGCCATTTTGTAATAATGCGGCCGTACGCGGCTCTACACTCTCACACTTTCATACACTCGAAAATCAACACTCACTCTCACTAACTAAACTCATCACACTCACGCTTCATAACTTTCACCCTTGAGAAGTAGGTTTTTGGGGGTTTTCATGGCATACTGACCTGAAAAACAAATGTATTCGACTGAGAGAGGACACAAACCACCGTTTCTCTTCCCAATTATCTCTGAGGAGAGGGCGGAAACCCCCGCCTTAGGAAACCTGGGCGCAACACCTGCTGGGTTAATTGGTTCCGCTCCTTTCTCTCCAGCGAAACTAAAGCCTAACGCTTGCGTTTATTGCTTATAGTTAGCAAAAAAAAAACCCAAAAAAACCCCTGAATGAATAAGGTATATCAACAATACTTAATTTAACAATATTTATATATAAGAAATATTTATGTATTTTTTTATTTGAAGAACACATAAGTGCTCGCCTATTTTGGGGGGGCACCACATATACATGTAAACTGTATATACATGTATACATGTCACTGTGAACTTTTTAACATCCGTCTTTCATGCAGTATTCTTCAGATCTCCTCTCAACTGTTGTTTAACTCAGCTAAATACATTTTGAGGAAAATTCATGTTGCTATGTGTATATGTATAAAGAGAGAGAGAGAGAGAGAGAGAGAGAGAGAGCTGAACAGTTGTAATGAAGTAATTATGCTGATGACAGTGGCATCATTTCCCTTTTTTGTTGTTTTACTTCCATCTGAACACAATCCACATATCCTTTCTGAAGTTTCTTAAAGATCACATGAAATGGATGTGCATTCCTATATTGAAATTACATAAAAATTACACATCACTCAATATTGTTGAATGTTTCTACATTTACAACCTAACTATTTCAAACAAAAAGTGACCAGAATAAGGGCATAGACATGTTAGCAAAGGTCTGCTTTATAGACGGAGACATGTTCAGTGAGTAAAGATCCATAGTGACTCATATGTGTTCCAACTCACCTCATCTCAAATCATACTTTCCCTGGTTACTGATGTTGTAACAATGTTCTGTAGCTGTTATTGGCTGTTTTGTGGAAATAGTAACACAACAGGGACTTTTCCAAAGTGGTTTTACAAGGGGGACATTTTGTGGTTAGTTGTGGCCTTTCTCAACAATTCTGATTACTAGATGAATTCATTACAGAATACAATGGCTTGCAAAGCATAGCTATAATGAAGATTTAACTGCCTTCAACATGGCTTCAGTTACATGAGATTTTGATGTCTATAACATGCATGTGCATTCAGAATGAGATATTGCCTGTGTCCGAAATGGCATACTACATACTACTCGCATACTGATCTTGACGTAAAAGTAGTAAGTAGTATGCAGTACATGAAAAATAAAAATTTTGCTGTACACGACAGTTACTCGGATGATATACTACTCTGGTGAAAATTTGCAGTATACAACTGGAGCTCATTTCATCTGGTACTGCATCCCATGAAGCAATGCTGTGATTTCCAACTGTCAAAAAATTCAGAAAACATGGCAGACAGTGACCGAAGTGGCTACAACTTCAATCGCAGCTGCAGTTCCGAATATAAATGTATCAGTTGCATATTTTGGTGTAATAAGTCTTCGTATGCTTCCTTATAGCGCTACTTTTGATAGATATTTCTGGTCGTTATGTGTTGTTCGATTTTAACAGAACCGATAGCCCAACTGATAGCAAATGTGTAGTACACTACACGAAAGCTCTTATAATTGCGTACCATACTGTATACTAGCGTGTGGAGTAGCGTGCAGTACACAGTGTATACTGGGCCAGTATGCAGTATGCAGTACGCTAGTATGCCATTTCGGACACAGCCATTGTGTCAACGTTGCCCATCTTATTGTAGAAGGTTTCTCAGGTTCTTTGATTCATCTTCCACAACAGTTCAGTAATTATGGGCACTTAACATGACTCAGATCCTTTTTAAATTCTGAATGTGTCCAAATGGAACTGGGTCTGAGTCCAAATGGAAAAGGATCACTTCCAGCTTCCTCATACTGTAACATTAGATCACTTCCTCAACACTTATAACATCAGTACAAGTGTTGTTTCCAGTGTGTGGGGCCCAGCTGAATATTCTCTACCATTACAGGATGTGCCATGTTCCCAGTGTTTAGATAGCGGTAAAACACGATCACAGCAAAGCTTGTTCAACGAACAGATGTACAGATGTATTCTATGTGAACATATTCATCCATCTTGTGATCCAGATATGTTGGTTTTACTTATATGTTCCCTTACATGAGTGCTGGTTTATACTTTCATACGAACAAAGCATTCTCATACCTCAGTTTGAAGTGTAAGTTTGGGAGTTCCCGTTATCTATGGGCACCAAGGTCAAAGGCCCTTGGCTGCACGGGTATATCTGTGTGTGTGTGAGATCTTGTGGTCTAGTCTTCCACCATCAAGACTGGGTGCCTCTGATGACCTCCTCTCTGCTTTTGCTGTATAATCTACCTTTTGCTCAATAAAGACAAAGGAGCTACCTTAAGTCATCGTCGTGCCTGTTTATTATTTTCAACACTTTTAAAAACATTGATGCCCAACAAGTGTAAGTTCTGTTACTTTGCATAGTTGTATTACTTTCATGAACAAAACTTTCACCTGAATAAAACTGTAATAAATTAAGAAGTGTTATAACTGACTTTTGGGGGGAGTTGTATTTACATTTCTCCATTGGATTTCTCCAAGACTTATTTTCTCCATGCAGGAATTGCTTCCGGTAACTGATAGCATTTATATTTCCTTTGACACAGTTGTTCTGAGGAATCTGTGTATATTAATAGTGGTTACTCTCTGTGTGATTGACACTATTAAGGTTCATTGTTTTCATGACAATCATAAAGTTTACCATTGCTAGAGCCCTCCAAAGGGGTCTGACAGATTAAAGAAGACTGACACTACAAAAACCCATTTCAATCATATTACCTTCTTAAATTCAGTTTAGACACTACTAAACATATACACTCTCTCTCACAAGACAGCACAAAAAAAAAACAAGTTTTGTTCCGTGAACAGGATTAACATAAAGCATGTAGCTTATCTACACTATGCTATTATTCAGTAATTCATGGGGTGGACCCACAATGCATTTGAGTGACAATATTCAGTGTTATTGATAGTTACTGATTGTATCTAATTTTCAGGCACATATATGCCAAATTTGTCCATGTATGTGAGCCACCTTTGCTGGCCATGCCTTGGAGGAAGACGACTGTTTTTATAAGTTTTCTGGAAGTGAGGCTCAGTCCGCAGTGTTATGATGGTTTAAAAAAAAAACCTTCAGAAGACTTTGTTATGATGCTGAGAATATTGATCATTGTTATCCTTTGTCTGGAGTCTTCTAAACATGAAAGAAACCCATAAGTTAGTGCTACACTTCATTATATTTAGCTCCTTATGAGTACTGTACTTCATTACTCCCAGATCTGCTTGTTTTAGTAGGCCTCGACTGAGTCCCTGTGTCTGAAGCAGAAAATCAAACTGCTGAAATAGATCATCTATGGTACTCTTAGTAAGTGCAAGCACTGATGACCAACAAGACCAAGAAAAAACATGGTTTTTGTTCTAGTCGTTTCTCTTATGGGTTTGATGGGGCATAAACTGCTGTCTGACAAGTAACAGGAACCTCCACTGTGAGCATGAGAAGCTGAAGCCAGTGGGACTCTCCTTGACTGGTTTATCCAGCTTAGCTTGTCACGACTATGTTGGTCAAATGCCAGGTGATTTTCTCATGTTGGCTGACTCAGACTCACAATTTCAATGTTCGCTCTCTTCTTGCTCATGAAAAGCTATCAAGTGTTTTCAAATGAATTAATAATACGTTGTTTCAGTAACAGAACCATAGAACTAATTTGCTCAGATTTGTTCAGTTTTACAGTACCAAAATTGTTTAACGTTTGGACATTTATCCATTTCATTTCATTTTGACTTATACATGGTGGTTCTGTTTGCTGTGGCAACACAACACCAGTAAGACAAGCCGGACATCATCCCTATTGATGTTCGATACAGAGCAACTGAAACATTGCGTAGAATTTTCATTCATGGGTGCACTGTTAAAAACACTGGGATGGCACGGTGGCGCAGTGGGTAGTGCTGTCGCCTCACAGCAAGAAAGTCTCGGGTCCGATTCCCGGCCGGGCAGCCAGGGTCCTTTCTGTGTGGAGTTTGCATGTTCTCCCCGTGCCTGTGTGGGTTTCCTCCAGGAGCTCTGGATTGCCCCACAGTCCAAAGACATGCGGGTTACGTTAGGTAGATTGGAGACACTAAATTGCCCTTAGGTATGAATGTGTGTGTGAGTGTGTTTGTCTATGTGTCTGCCCTGCGATGGACTGGCGACCTGTCCAAGGTGTTTCCCCGCCTTTCGCCCTATGAGCGCTGGGATAGGCTCCAGCACCTCCCGCGACCATAATCAGGATAAGTGGCTAAGATACTGAGTGAGTGAGTGTTAAAAACACTGAAAAGTAATATCATGTGATATCAACACATTTTTTAATAAAACCCACTTTGTCCAAAAACCATCAGAAACTCTGAATCACACAATCTTTCTGATGAGACATGTGCTGTTTCATAAGCTTTCACACACAACAAATTAAAAGAAAATGCTTAATATTGTCTTTTTGTCTTCCTGTTAATATTCTTTCTTTCTTTCTTTATTCAGCTTTGAATTTGTCAAAGATTACAACATGTATAACAGTGATAATGTGCTAAAGTGACATTAAATGTTCACAGTATGACGGAGATAAAGTGACAACAAATGATATCCTTAGTATTATTTTATATATAATCTTCAGAAACATGTTCTGGACTGACCCATACAAAGTAAATATTTGAGCATTGTTTGTTGTCTTTGGCTTGAAAGAAGACCATGTTTATTTTTAACATTTTTCAGCTGTGATGCAGCCCACAGACTGATGACAGTTGAGACAAGACCTCAGGAAGTATTTTGCTATGATGCTGAGGAAATCACTCATAATTATCTCAAGTCTGGGGTCTTCTAAACAAGAAAGAAACCCATATGTTTAATGCCACACTATTATATTTTGCTCTGTGTGTGAACTGTGCTTCATTATTGCCATATTTTAGCAATAATGTCCTTGTAGTAGGCCTCTATGAACTGCTATGTCATTTCAGCAAAAAATCTAATTCTTAGTGATACATGGATCTTATATGTAAGTATTTGTCAGTATTTTGGAAGTATTTGCATGGTTTTGCCCTAGTTGTTTCTCATGTATGTTATTCAGGTAGGATAGGGCATAAATCTTTCTTTCCTTTATTTTAAACTTTAAATCACTTGAGATCAGAACACATACAACATTATAAATTAATTGTAACAATGAGTTCTGTAAAAGGTCATTAAAATGAATTTCAGTTTTCATATAACAGCATAGTCTGCACTGTAAGAGGGTTTGATAGACTACATCATAGAGCATGCAATTAAAATGGTATGAACATATGTCACTTCTGCCCTTTTTAAAAGTCAAGGGAGAAAACTTCTCAGATTCTTTAATTCCTCTTTCAGGCCACTTCAGTACACCGAACAAGCTGAAATTAATCTCACTCTCCAGGTTTGACATTGAGTGTTAAGGTTTTTGACCGGAACGTCCACAAACTACACAGCAACTTTGCAATTGCTGTTTTACAGAGTAAAATTAGTGCGGCATCAAGGGAATATTCGAGTGTTGTCTTGTTTCTACTTTCGTTTGTGTCAAGCACTGTTTAATATAAGTATCCTGCTAAGATATGCTTCTTTTGGTCCATGTGACCTACATACGCATAAAAAGTGTGAGGAGAACTATTTGTAACAAACTTTAATATGCATTACTTTTACTGATCCTGCCATTATAACAAGTTCCAAACAGGAGACAGATCATGGTATCTATAAAAACTTGGCTTCACTGTGTCCAGGTTTAAAGTGAAAGTCCAGAGTTTCTAGCATGTAGCTATGCGCCATACCCATGTTTTGAAGCAAACGTTTGCAGATTCTCTTCATATTAATGTTTCTGAATATTAAAAACGTCTGATATTTTGTTCACCTCAGACTCAATTTGTCATTATATAGTTCATATTCACATATCACACATGTAGTGATATAGTATGTGTACATATCTCACATGTCTTACCAAAAACAGATTGCACTTGCAGTCCCTTCAACAGGGCTTGCTGTATTCACATAAATGAAACATACAGTAAAATGATACAGTTTGCAAACTAGGGTGCTGTTGTTCTTTTTCACTCTTTTTTATTCTTCCATAAGGTAGATCTGGTGAAAAATCTGAATATGAAATTATATCTTACCTAGTTACTGATACTGTAATTGTGTTTCTCTTCTGTCATTGGCTGGTTTGAGAAATTTATTTTGAAGAAGAATGGACTTTTCCAAACTTGTTCTGGGGTTAGATGTTGTATTGTGCAGTGTGAAAATATTATGAATCCTATTAGCATTGTGATGGTTTGACACATCCAGATTAAGAGAAAATGCCTTGCATCACGTACTTGGGAGTATGTCATTAAATGGATGTATGTTAAATATTCAGACCCCTGTACTGGCCAAGCATTTTATAACTACAGACTGTAATAGGTGCACAGTTGTATTACTGTACTGGACTTGCAGGGAAGTCTTTGTCTGGTGATACTACAGCCTTCAGTCTTTAAAGGCTGTTTTGAGGTATAGCTCAGCTGAGGAAATAAAAACATATCTTCCACTAAAACCAAAACAAATAGTTCTCTCACACTGCATAGTCACACTGCTTATTATCTTTAGCTTTGTAAATTTCAATGTATGCAGAATGGTTAAGATGTCATATGAACTTGTATGACCCAGTGTCGAATTTGCTTTGGTTTGGTTTCCTGTCTATTAAACATGTTTTGATGATGTACATGTTTAATCAATCAGGTGTAACTACATATGTATGTCCTTATATAGTGTTCAAGGTCCAAGGTCCAAGACAAATTTCTTTCAGGACAAATAAAATTGAGCTTATCTTGTTCTATCTATCCAGTTTTATTAATGATGTTTATTGTTCCTGATTATGTCTTCAGGGTTCTTTGTATGCATTCTGAAAGATATGGACTTTATTCCCAGATTAACTGATTCATCTATTATCCATGTGACCTGTTTAATAAGCACAGAATGCACCCTGGTGTATTGTCTTTAGACTTTTTCCAGTAAAACTATATGACTACTGTTCTGGTTTATTTTCAGAAGACTTAAGTGTGGAATCTCTCATTTGGAAGCCATGACAAAAGCCATTAATTTCACAAAAGTGTAACACAATTAATGTTTTCTGTCAGTTAAAAAGCCATTTAGTTGTAATGAAATAATTCTGTTAATTATACATGCATTTTTCCCATTTTAAATTACTTTACTTTCACCTATGCCACACAATCCACATCACATCCTCTCTGAAGTTACATAAAGATCACATGAAACATGTCTGCACAGGGAACATTTCCAAAGTGGTTTGTGGTTGGGTGTGGCATAACTCAACAATTTATGAAGAAGTCAAAGGCTGTAGTGATTTACGGCCGTCTGAAAGATTCACCTTTGTTTTATAGCTGCATATACCAACAACTTGTTATGATGGCTGCAATTCAGTAAAAACACTTCAGGTACATTTGCTATTACTTAAACATCAGACAAAAAAAGAAGAATAAAAAATAAAAAATACAAAGACCGGAAAAGACAATGAAACATCCATTATAATTGTTTTTTAGTATAGAATGTGTTATTGCTGATTAATAGTAACATAGAGTGGGCTGTAAAAGGTAGCTGTAAAAAGGGTTTGACTGCCTCGTAACAACATTGTTCTGTCCGCCAGAGGCTGTGATTGGCCATAGGAATCAGAATGTGCTATCAAAGTGTGCATTCCAAATGATCAAAAAATACCAAATGTGCCATTCCACTTATAGAAACAAGAAGTTTCTCAGCTTCTCTGATTCCTCTTTCACTGTAATTATGCTCAGCTGACATCAATAAAACTCTATCTTAACTCAGAATGTACGCAAGTCTGGCTGTGTCTGTGATAACAGGATTCCATCCAACTTCCCCAGACTGCACAGACTATGCAAGTGCGAGTGTTGTGTCTGATTCAATTTTTACAGTTACTTTACATTTCTAAACATTTATAATAATTGCATCCACACACACCATTGATAATTATGAATACTTAGCTCTAATTGTCCAGTGCAAACATACCATGCGTTTTTTTTTCTCCAGGAATTTCAACCTCAGCATCATTATAAGTTTGTTGATTTACTATAGTATTTATAGGAATAAGTATCCATGTGCGAATATTCCATCACTGAGTTTCATTTAATATTGTGCGTTACAAGTATTTTTTGGAGTTTGCATATCTCGCTTAGGAAATACAGACAATTATTTTTGTAACATACTATACTGATTGTGCAATATCATTTCCAAGACAGACCAGAGTTAAAAATCACAACAATACAATATAACATTTGGGTTCACTATGCATTTGGAATTGAATGGCAAGAATTTACAATTATACACCATACCCATTTTTTAAGCAAAACATGTGCAGGGACAGCTATTACAACTATTACAGATTTTTATATTAATATTTATTTGAGAGTTTAAAGTTCCTATAAAATATGTTTTGTATTAGCTTTATATTCAGGTTGAAACAACATTGTCTCACTGCAGGAGGTTTAGATACCCATATTCTGACATATTGCTGGATATCCCTCTCACAGTAATATGGAGAAGTTACCTCAGGTTATCCCCATGTTATGAACTTGTACACACTGGACAGTGCGTATGAAAAGTATGTTTTTTGACTTCCCCACATTAGTTTACATTGTTCAAAACATTACAGCTCTGACACTGATGTTGAATTTTACTCTTACAAAGCATAATTCAATTCCAGATCACATATGTTGCCATTAGTTCTCAGTCATGCACAATATCAGTAAATGTAAATAACTTTCTAATCATTGGTGTTTCAAACAGTATTGCTAAGAGATCTAATCTGAGCTGTCATTCAACTGTGCTACCCTGTTCATATGTGTGAAGAGAGAGAGAGAGAGAGAGAGAGAGAGAGAGAGAGAGAGAGAGAATGAATGAGGGAGCTGAATGCTTCACTGAATGAAGCACTGAGGGTATTTGTGTATAGTCTGTTTAGTAATGCAGAAAGCAACAAATGCAGTGAAGTAAAACTGAAAAGTAGAGAAGGAAAACTGAAACTGACAGAAAAATGTATACTGAAGTAAATCAGAGATATTCACAAAACACATTTAAACATCAGTTACACATCATTGCTATACACCAATGGCATGTATGTACATATGTCTATATGATGTCTTCCCTGCAATGTTAATGTTGATGAGTAGTGTGCAGTCTGCATCCACTATCTGTATGTTTCCTTGATGTATATGTTTTATTTGTAAGCTGCAATTTTACCTGTATCTCTGTGCATATTATTTCATACACTGGACTGTAGGGGGGTCTGAGACAACTTCTTGTTGAACATCAAAAGTTTGTCTGACCTCGCAGTTTATTTATTATCAGGATGTGACCTGGAATGAGTTATCATCAGATCATGTTGTTTCAGTAGGCTGCTTCAGATTAATTTGTTGACAAAGCACAAAGTCAAACACACAAAACAATGTATTGTCTGAGGGTATTTTTCTCAACTCCAGGATTGTCAACCATTCTCAGAGGAAAATAGGCTAGTTCAGCTACATGATCCGTGTACTGATGGGCAAGATTCATGTGTTAAACATGTCACGTGAAACTTTGCTTTCTAGTCAGAATGGCTAGTCATAAATGCTCTTCACTTTTGAAAATTATATTTTGAAAATTCAAGAGATTTTATAAAAGACTTCCCTATTAATATTTTCTGCCAATGAAACTGACATTTAGCTTTAATGAAATAATTGTTTCAGTTTCACCTGAAGTACACAATCCTGATCAAATCCTCTCTGAAGTTTCATAAAGGTCACATGAAATGTGCATTCCTATATTGAAATTATGTGAAATTACACATGCGATGTTGAATGTTTCTACATTTACAGTCAAACCATTTCAAAGAAAATTAATCAGAATAAGGCCACAGACATATCAGTAAATGTCTGCTTTATAGACAGAGACATGTTCAGTGAGTAAAGATCCATAGTGACTCATATGTGTTCCAACTCATCTCATCTCAAATCACACTTTCCCTGGTTACTGATGTGTAACAGTATTCTGTAGCTGTCATTGGCTGTTTTGTGGAAATAGTAACGCAGCAGGGACTTTTCCAAAGTGGTTTTACAAGGCAGACATTTTGTGGTTAGTTGTGACATTGCTGAATGATTTTGATTACTAGATGAATTCATTGCAGAATAGAGTGGCCTGCAAAATATAGCTAAAATGAAGGTTTAACTGTCTTCAGCATTTTTTTGGTTACACGAGTTTTTGATGGCTATAACATGGACTAAGATAGTGTCAACTCTTCTTTGATTCATCTCATGTAATTATGGGCACTTAACATGACTCATATTCTTTTTAAATTGAGAATGTGTCCAAATGTAACTGGGTCTGTGAAAAAAGGACTAGTTCCAGGTTGCTCATATTGCATAACAAGTGTATAAGTGTTGTTTCCGATGTAAACTCTGTTACTTTGCAGAGTTATTTTACATTCATGACTGAATTTTTCACCTTAGTACAGCTGTTTTATAAATTAAGGAATGTTATAATTGACATTTAGGGTGGGTTGTATTTATTATTCTCCATTTGATTTCTTCAAGATTTATTTTCTCCATTCGGGCATTGCTGGCGATAACTGGTAACATTTATATTTCCTTTGATGCAGTTGCTCTAGGGAATCTGGGTATATTAATAGTAGTTACACTTTGTGTGACTGACACTATTAAAATTCGTTTTTTTCCTGACAATCACAACATTTACTATTGCTAGAGCCCTCAAAAGGGGTCTGACAGATTAAAGAAGACTAACACGTTACCTAACATGTTAGGGCAGCCGTGGTCTAAAAGGGCATCTAAAGGTTAGAGAGCCGGGCTTGTGACTGGAGGGTTGCCGGTTGAATCCCTGGGCCCAACATCCACGTCTGTGTGCCCTTGAGCAAGGCACTTAACCCCAATGCTCCCTGGGCATTGCTGCCCATTGCTCCTGCTACTGTGTGTTCACTACTGGTGTGTTGGATGGGTTAAATGCAGAGGACAAATTCACTGCTCACTGTTCACAGAGTGTGTGCAATCACAGAAACTTGAACTTAACTTAAACCTCAATCCACTCGAAAAACACAGCCTTCTTAAATTCAGTTTATACATTGCTAAATCTCACAAGACAGCACACAGAGAGCAATAGCTTTGTTTCATGAACAGGATTAACATATAGCATGTAGGTTTTGTACACCATGGTATTATTCAGTAATTCGTTAAGTAGACGCAATGCTGGGGTTTAAAGAAACTTATCTATAACATTGCTGAGTGACAATATTCAGTATTATTATTGATTATTCAATATCTTACTTTAAGAAATATAAATGACTTTACTGTCCAACAAATAACAGGAATCTCCACTGTGAGCATGAGAAGCTGAAGCCAGTGGGACTCTCCTTGACTGGTTTATCCAGGGCTATGTTGGTCAAATGCCAGGTGATTTTCTCATGTTGGCTGACTCAGACTCAAAATTTCAATCTTTGCTCTCTTCCTGCTCATAAAAAGCTATCAGGTGTTTTCAGATGAATTAATAATATACCGTTTTAGTAACGGAATCATGGTACTATTTTTTCAGCATTTTTCAGTTTTACAGTACCATAATTGTTTAACTCTTGGCCATTTGTTCGTTTCATTTTGGCTTCTAGATGCTGGTTCTGTTTGCTGTGCGTTAGTATCACAACACCAGTAAGATAAGTTGGATAACAATCCTTTCAATGTTCAGTACACAGCAACTGAAACATTGAAGTTTCATATGTGGGCAGACTGGCAAAAACATTCAAAGTAATATCAAGCAATATAAGTACATTGCTGTGTTATTAAACTCCATCAAAAACCTATTAGAAAACGAAGAATCCCACAGTCTTTCTTGAATTCCTCGATGAGATATGCACTGTTTTATAAGCATTCACACACAACCTATCAAAAGATAATACTGTTACTTTAAGATAATACCTTTAACATTATTATCTTTTTTTTCTTCATGTTAGTATTCGGAGTCTTCTTTCTTTCTTTCTCTAAACTTTGAATTTGTTAACGATTAGACATATATAACAGTATACATTAATCTTTACAATTTTATGATTCCTGTGAAGAACAAAGTTTAATAGTCATATTACAGCATAGTCTCAGCTCTAAGAGGGTTTGATAGACTATATCATGGAGAACTTAGGGCCCCTCTACAGGGCCTGCTACAGTCAAGTACAGTACACATAGAATGATGTTAGTTGTGACACACACCATAAACTGAATAATTAATGTTGTACTAGGTTGTAACATGTCAGTCTACTATGATTCTTTTTTAACTTTAATTTATGCTTTTAGAGGAGTTAAAAAAAACCCCTCTGAACCAGAGGTTATTCTGAAGTGATTACATTCTGAATATTAAGGTATGGTTTCCCTGGTTACTGATGCTGTAACAGTGCCCCTCTTCTGTCATTGGCAGACTTATGAAAATTATTTCCCGGAGAAGATGGGATTTTGCCAAACTAGTCTCAGACTTTGTTTTGTGTTTTCATCTTTAGCTTTCTCTGTAGGTCTCAGCATATGAGCATTGCAGAATCAAGCTGTAATTTGGTCTTGCTTTATCTCACATCAAGTTCCTCTATTTCTATTTTTTTTTTTTTTTTTCTGTTTGGTTGGCTGATTATAAGGAATGTTTCTATGACGTATATCTTTGTCCAGTGTGCTACAATCGTACTTTTATGTCTGTACATGCTGTTTTATACAGCTGACTGTGTAGGTCTGAGTTAATTTTCCTTCTGAACCTGATAAGTTCATTTTATCTTGTTTTCTCTCATCTCATTATTTCCACACTGTTAATGTTCTCAAAATCATTTTAAAGGGCTCTGTGTCTGCATTGTGATCAAGATGTGACCTGGAGTTGATTAAGCTGCAGTGCTGCAGTGATTTGTGACTTTCTGAAAGATTCACCTCTCTTTTAAAGGTGTATATGCAAAACAGCCTGTTATGGTGACTGCTATTCAGCAAAAAAAAAAAAAATTGACCTGTATAACAGTCTCATCACTTTCCCCCATTGGTTCAAACATTCAGCATTCTGTGTTATCTGTCTACTACTCACTGACCCGATCTACTAATTAGCTCATTTTCCTATCCACCTATTTTCTCTTGATTAGCCTAGTTTTCTGTTTGTGTAAACAGCCCTTCTTTTCAGTGGTTTCTTTGTGAAGTCTTGCCTTTATTTATTTATTTATTTTTCTGAGTGACAGTATTGCAAACTTCAAACCAGCCAAACCATAATCAAAGCCAAGTCAAGCCAAGCAATGAACATTCTTTATAAGAATTATGATGCAGAAAAATATACATAACTTCTCAGTTTACATAGCTTTTGTTTGTATTTCTAAAACATTCATTCTCAAATATTTATTGACTCTAAATGTCTATAAAGTATACATTTGATCCTCATAATGACAGTCATGCATAAGAATTCAGTATCCTTCAACATCACACAACTCATCTGACAGCACAATGCAAGACAGGTAGACCATTTAATCTTGGAATATTTATAGGAATAAGTATCCTAGTGGTAATATTTTATCGTTGTATTTTCTTTAATTTTGTATTACTATATTTTTTGTATTACTTTTGGATCTCATTGAGAATTAAAGAAATTTATTTTTAGGAAAAGTTCCTGGTAAATATATTTTTTGCACCTTTGGCCCAGTTTATCAAGGCATAATATAAGTTACTGTCTCATCAAGACAGGTTGCATTAATTGCGACCTCTACAGTGCTTACTCTATGTAAGTGCACTGAACACACAAGGAGAAAATCTGTGATACACACCGTAGATTCAGCAATTAATGTATTAAAATGTAGTGTACTTAGCTAGTATTGCTCTTTTTGGTCTTTTATTTATTTATTTACTTGGCATTTTAGTCTTTATTTATTTACTTGGTAAAGCTGGTAATAAATAAATGAATATATATAAAAAAAAAAGTCCTGAACCAAAAGCGGTATTGAAATTCTGTATGTGCATGATGTCCTGCCCGGTAACTGGTGATGTAACAGTGTTCCTCCTCTACATTTGGTTGGATTTAGAGAAGGAACTTTTCCAAACTGGGCAGACATTTCTGAAGTTTGGAAACAATCTGATGGTCAGACATGTTTAGATAATTGTAAACTACAGGCTATACTGGGGTTTAATGAAACTAATGAAGGACATGTGACACTTGGTGCTACTGCATTGCACTGCAAAATTTGATTACGTGCATTCTTTATTTACTTTCCATAAATTTATAGAAATTATTATACATATTATATCTAGTGAAGCTGCATTTTGTTGCAGTATGTTAAACTTTGTTCACAGTTATATTATTGTGCTGGATTCTGCAGAGTATTCCATAGATTATTATGTACATAATAACTTCATTTCTTTTATCACACTGTTTATTGCTTTTATCACCCTTTGCAGGACCTTCTGTCTGTAGTCCAGTCAGTAAAACAAAGTGTCATATAACAGCTGGGTCTCTCACCTGTAAGAGGGTTTGATAGGCTACATCATGGAGCACTTACAGCTCTCTCTACAGGGCCTGTTACACACAAATGGAGAAACATAAAATGATATTAGCTGTGATAAACACCATAAATTGAACAATTAATATATTAAGTTGTAGCACACCAGTCTAATATTATTTTTTAACTCTTGTTTATCTCTTTTAGAAAGTTCTGAGACAGAAGTGATCCTGAAGTGATTACTTCTGGTTCAGAACTGAATATGAAATTATATTTTCCCTAGTTACTGATGCTGTAACATTGGTCCTCTCCTACCATTGGCTGACTTGGAAAAATTATTGTGGAGAACACAGGACTTTGTCAAACTCAACATAGGCTTTGTTCTGTGCGAAATTCTGACATCATCAACTCTAACAACATTCTAATGGCCTGATGTGTTCAGATAAACAGAAACAATACCCTGCATCACTTTAGAAAATATCTGTTTACTGAAATGGATTCATAGTAAGCATACACACTGTTATATAGGTCCATAATTTCTGAGTAAAGACTACAATGGGTTTGAATGATACTAATCATGATCACTGTTCCTAATTTCTAAAAATACATTATTTATTGATGCATGTTAAATATCTATTCAAACAGAGCTGCAAAATGTTAAACATTGCTCAGACTTTTTGTAGTGGTCTAGCTGTATTAAGTATGATCAAGATACTACATCAGATTCCTCTGTTCTGTCTGTTCACATGAAATGAAATTTTGAAATGCTTCTACTTTTACAGGTAGTTCAGATCATCGTGTGAAATGAGACTTTCCTCGGTTACTGATACTGTAAACATCATCTATCATTCCCATTGGCTGACGATAGTTACACAGCAGAGGGGAAGTTTCCAAAGTGGTTTGACTGTCGAGACATGTTCTCTAGTTGTAGCATTGCTCAACAAATTATGAATAATCCCAAGGTATTCCTGATGCCAAGATTTGTGTCCCTTGGAAGATTTGCCTTTCTTCTGAAGACCTAGATGTAAACCTGAAGACCTAGATGTAAAGTCTATATTATGATGACAGTTGGTCAGTCAAAATCGAGCTGTCTCCGTCATTCTCAAACACAGCTTTAAAAATGAGTTTGCTCAAAACTGCTTCAAATCTGGAAAAATA
This sequence comes from Chanos chanos, assembly GCF_902362185.1. Lineage (NCBI taxonomy): Eukaryota > Metazoa > Chordata > Actinopteri > Gonorynchiformes > Chanidae > Chanos > Chanos chanos. Next base: position 54,710,009 of record NC_044495.1, on the reverse strand, counting down.
ATTCTGCCACAGTTAGTATGGACTTGCAGTCTATCAAGTATTTATTAGCTGGTCATCGTAAGGATTTCATGTGGTATGATGAATCTTGGCCCCCACAGACTGACACAAACATAAGTGAAACATCTATTATAGTTTGGGATTTACCAGTTTGATTTAGTGTAATATAAAATATCTTTGTAAAAGACACCTGTGATGAAGGTTTGACTGCCTTCAACTTTGTTTTGGCTGCTTGAGGTTTTTATTAGCTATGCTATGGAGCATGAGATCAAAATAATGAGATATATTACATCAGTGCAGGTCTGGTCATGTTTATGGGCACAGAATTACTGTCAGCTTCCATATACTGCTCAACAAATTTACGATTGTTGCTTCCATTGTAGATTTTGTAACTTTGCTTACTTAACATTACATGAAAATTACATACATGGAAAAAAAACTTTAATTGCATGAAGCCTTGTGATAGCTCAATAACTGTTGCAACTGGACAAGGATTTTGGCAGCTTTATTTTCTCCATGAGGCTAATTGATGGCATCCATATTGCTTTGACACAGTTGTTTTAAGGTGTTTTAAGGAAGCTTGGGAAATGAATAATTAAAATCTATGAGGTTGACACCATTAAGATTCACTGTTTTCATGATGATCTCAATGTGTATTGTCTCCAGCACCCTCCACAGTGGTCTAAATATGAAAGAACAGTGACCTGTTACCTACACCCAGTTGAATCGCACAGCTTTTGCAAGGTATTCGGTTTAGACATTGCTAAAAACATGCACTTTCTCTCACATGACAGCACAAACACAACATTTGTTTCATGAACAGGATTAACATAATCATTAACAATAACAATGTGACATAAAGATTGGGGTTCACTGCACCCAAAGTTGAATCAAGAGGCCCGGCTTTCAAGTCACAAGCTATATCCATGTTTTGAAACAAAGTATTTGCTAAATCTACCCATGACTGTATTTATTTCACAGTTCAAAATGGCTCAGAAATATGTTCTACATACCTCAGACTAAGTTGCTCATGACATAAGAGTTATTTCTGGCTTACCAGAAACATGCTGCACTTACTGCCCCCTCTACAGGACATACTACATGCAAGTAAACTAAACATAAAATAATACTATCCATAGTTCACATCATGAGTTATTATTTATCAAGTTTTGGCAAGCTAGTCTAATGTTATTGATTTTATTCTTATTTGTCCTTTTTTTAAATATCCTGAGCCATAATGTGATCCTGAAGTGATTACGCTCTTAATATAAGATTTTATATTTGCCTGGTGACTGATGCTGTAAGCGTATTCTTCTACTGTCATTGGCTGGCTAGGAGGAAATTACTCCACAGAAGAAGGGACTTTTCTAAACTAGTCTGAGGCTTAGCTTTGTTTTCATTCTCATGGTTATTCTCACGAATATATTTAGATTAAGAGGAAATTCCCCGTATCACATGCTTGGGAACGTATCTGTTTAATCAAATGAATCCATAGTGAGAATACACACTGTTATGTAGGCCCATAATTTTTGACTATATACCATAATAGGCTTCAATCAAACTAATCAACATCACTGGTGCTCGTGAGTTACAATTATCTGTTTCTTCATATGTATTCTTTCTCTAGCGTCTGAAATATATTATCCATTGATCCATGAAAAAAGATGCTGACTCAACAGCCTTTAGTCTTAAATAGCTGTCTTGAGGTGTAGCACAACCTTGCTAGAAAAATCGTTGCACTCTGTCAGATTTCTTCTAAAAGTGATAATAAAAAATCTTCTCATTTTTCATAGTCACACTACTTTTCATCTTTAACTTTCTCTATAGGTCTCAGCGTATGCAGAATGCAGAATCAAGATGTAATGTGGCCTTCGTTCATCTCACATCAAGTTTCTTTGTTTTATTCTGTATGGTTGTCTGTTTATTATACATATTTCTACGATGTATATGTTTGACCAGGTGAGGTAAAACTGAACATTTATGTAGGTCTGAGATCAATTTCGTTCTAATCGTTATCAGTTTATTTTATCTTGTTTTTATTTCAATCTCATGACATCTCACTATAAAAAAAGGGCTCTGTGTATGCATTGTGATCAAGGTGAGACCTTGAGTTAATTAAGCCCAGATCATGTTTTAGCTGCCATCCTAGGAGTCAGTCATTTTATAAAGCAGTTTCTCAGTTCATGTTTTCCTTGGTTAAAGTGACTTATAATTGTAATGAAATAATTGTGTTGATGATAGCAGCATCATTCTCCTTTTTTATTGTTTTACTTTCACTTGAGGCACACAATCCAGATCACATCCTCTCTGAAGTTTCATAAGGATCACATGAAGTGTGTCCAAAGTGGTTTGTGGTTGGGTTTATGAATTAATGAAAGGATCAGTGGCCACAGTGGGTTGTGACCTTCTGAAAGATTCACCTTTCTTTTAAGGTGTATATGCAGAACAACATGTTATGCTGACTACTATTCAGTGAAGAAACACTTAACCTGTTTAAAAATCTCGCCACCTTCCCCCACTGGTTCCAACATTCAGCATTCTGTGTTGTCTGTCTACTAATCACCGACCTGATCACCTATTTATTTCATTTTCCTATCCACTTATTTTGATCTAGGCAGACTGGGCAGACATTTCTGGTAAGGAGAAATGTCTGCCTGATGGTCAGACATGTTAAGATAATTCTAAACTACAGGCTGCACTGGGGTTTAATGAAGCTAATGAAGGACATGTTCCACCTCATGCTACTGCATTACACTGCAAAATTTCTTCACGTGAATTCTTTATTTACTTTCAAGAAATGTATAGAAATTATTATACATATTATATCTAGTGAAGCTGCATTTTGTTGCAGTATGTTAAACTTTGCTCACAATTATGTTACTGTACCAGATTCTGTGGAGTACTCCATAGATTATAATGTATATTATAACTTCCACTTTTTAATCACAGTGTTTAATGCTTTTATCACCCTTTGCAGGGCCTTCTGTCTGTAGTAGGGATGGTAAGATTCACTGATTCACATCGGTGTACCGGCATAAAAGCTCACGATGTGAATGCCCCCACTGAAAAAGTGTGCACCAGATACAATTTGGGATGAACTCGGGATGCATCATTTCTAACATCACTGCATCTGTAAAATCTGATTTATTTATATAATTACTAGTAGAGGCCATAGGCCTTTGTTACTTAGAAATGTGACCAATAATTTGTGACTAATACTGTTTCTCAAGTGCGCTCGCTCAATTCCACTGCTGTCAGTGTCCAATTCTTGTCAAGTCTCTTGGCCAAGTCTCTCGTGAAAAGCACGAAACATCTTTGCATCTGTAAAATCTGATTTATTTATGTATAATTATTATTAGAGGCCCTAGGCCTTCATTATTTAGAAATGTGACCAATAATTTGTGACCAATTATTTTATATTTAGATTGATTCCTCCTCTCTAAACTGTTTCTCAAGGGCACTCTCATCTTCACTGCTGTCAGTAGCCAATTCTCGCCAAGCCTCTCGGCCAAGTTTTGCAGGAGAAGGCTTGTTTGTGAAAGGGTCAAGTGTTTTTTTTTTTTAAGTAAAATTGAAGTAGCATAAATGAGATGCTTACTGAGTTGCAGTACTAGGGAAAATATTTGCTGTCTTCTTACGAAGACCCAAATAAATAAAATCAAACTATCTGCACCATATTGAATTGCATAACATCACATTCTTTTGCATTGCATTGCATCGCGTTGAATAGCATTGTTTTGAATCAAACTGCATCACAACAGTATTGTATCACATTAGTAGTTGCTTCATATATATCTTTAATGTCTCGGATCATTGGTAATGCGTCAAGATGTGTATCACCTCATAATTATATTATTGTACCGGATTCTGTAGTGCACTCGATAAATTAATATGTATATAATAACTTTAAAGTTTAATCACACTGTTTATTGCTTTTATCACACTTTGCAGGAGCTTCTGTCTCTAGTCCAGTCAGTAAAACAAAGTTTTAAGTGTCATATAACAGGTTGGTCCCAGCTGTAAGAGTCTACATCATGGAGCACTTACAGCCCCCTCTACAGGACCTGCTAAACACAAGTACAGTAAACCCAAAATTATATTAGCTATAATAAACACCATAAATTGAATAATTCATATAGTAAGTTGAAGCACATAAGTCTAATATTATTTTTTAACTCTTTTTATCCTTTTTTTTTAAAGTTCTGAACCAGAGGAGATCCTGAAGTGATTACATTCTGAGTAAGAAGTTAAATGTTCCCTGGCTACTCATGCTGTAACAGAGTTCCTCTTCTGTCATTGGCTGATTTGGGAAAATTATTCTGTAGAAGATGGAACTTTGTCAAACTGGTCTGAGACTCTGTTTTGGGTGAAAATTCTGACATCATCGACTCTAACAACAGTCTTATGGCCTGATGTGTTCAGATAAGCAGAAACAATACCCTGCATCACACACTTGAGAAAATATCTGTTTAATGAAATGGATTTATAGTAAGCATACATATTGTCGTACAGGTCCATCATTTCTGAGAGATGACTACAGTGTGTTAAAATGAAACTAACCAAGATGACTGTGGCCACTGAGTTTTACGTCAATTCTGTATTCTGTGCTTACTCTCTAAATTACTTACAGCCTTCAGTTTTTAACAGTCATTTCAAGGTGTAGCACAGCACAGAAAATCACAGCTATTGTTTTGTCGTGTTTCCTCTCATATTATATTCCCTTCACATTGCATAGTCACACTGCCTTTAACTTTTTATGTGGGTCTTACTGTATGCAGTATGATCAAGATACTACATCAGATTCCTTTGGGTTTTTTTTTTAAGTTCACATGAAGTGCACATACATTCCTTCATCAGTACACTGTAAACACACTGAAATTAAAATCTTACAATATTCCTGAATGCTTCTACTTTTATGGATATTTAAAAGCATCTTATTTTAATTGAAACAGGCTTATATTTTCAAACGCTACATTATTCAGAGAGATATGTTAGTGATTGTTGTGTCAAATGAGACTTTCCTTGGTTACTGATACTGTAACCATAATCTATCATTCTCATTGGCCACCGATAGTTGCACAGCAGAGGGGAAGTTTCCAAAGTGGTTTGACTGTCGAGACATGTTCTCTAGTTGTGGCATTGCGCAACAAATTATGAATAATCCCAAGGTATTGCTGATGCCAAGATTTGTGTCCCATGGAAGATTTGCCTTTCTTCTGAAGACCTAGATGTAAACAGTCTATATTATGGTGACAGTTGGTCAGTCAAAATCGAGCTGTCTCCGTCATTCTCAAACACAGCTTTAAAAATGAATTTGCTCTAAACTGCTTCAAATCTGGAAAAAGAATTCTGCCACAGTTAGTATGGAATTGCAGTCTACCAAGTATTTATTAGCTGGTCATCATAAGGATTTCATCGGTTTGATAAATCTCGGCCAACACAGACTGCAAACATAAGTGAAACATCTGTTATAGTTTGGGATTTACTAGTTTGATTTAATGTAATATGAAATATCTTTGTAAAATACACCTGTGATGAAAGTTTGACTGCCTTCAACTTTGTGTTGGCTGCTTAAGGTTTTTATTAGCTATGCTATGGAGCATGAGACCAAAATAATGATATATTACGTCAGTGCAGGTCTGGTCATGTTTATGGGCACAAAATTACTTTCAGATTCCATATACTGCTCAACAAATTTGCAAATGTTGTTTCCATTGTAGACTTTGTTACTTTGCCTACTTAAATTACATACATGAAAAACCTTTAATTGCATAAAGCTTTGTGCTAGCTCAATAATTGTTGCAACTGGACAAGGATTTTGGAAGCTTTATTTTCTCCATGAGGCTAATTGATGGCATCCATATTGCTTTGACACAGCTGTTTTAAGGAAGCTTGGGAAATGAATAATCAAAATCTGTGAGGTTGACACTGTTAAGATTCACCGTTTTCATGATGATCTCAATGTGTATTGTCTCCAACACCCTCTATAGTGGTCTAAATATGAAAGAACAGTGACCTGTTACCTACACCCAGTTGAATCGCACAGCTTTCACAAGATATTCGGTTCAGACTTTGCTAAAAACATACACTTTCTCTCACATGACAGCACAAACACTACATTAGTTTTGTTTCATGAACAGGATTAACATAAACAGTAACAATGTGACATAAACATTGGGGTTCACTGCACCCAAAGCTGAATCGAGAGCCCCGGTTTTCATGTCACAAGCTATATCCATATCTTGAAACAAAATATTTGCTAAATCTACCCATGACTGTATTTATATGACAATTCAAAATGGCTCAGAAATATATTCTACACACCTCAGACTCAGTCTCTCATGACATAAGAGTTATTTCTGGCTTACCAGAAACAGGCTGCACTTACTGCCCCCTCTACAGGGCATACTACATGCAAGTGAACTAAACATAAAATAATACTATCCATAGTTCACATCATGACTTATTACTTTATTAAATTGTAGCAAACTAGTCTAATGTTATTGATTTTATTCTTATTTGTCCTTTTTTGAAATATCCTGAACCAGATGTGATCCTGAAGTGATTATGCCCTTGATATAAAATTTTATTTTTGCCTGGTGACTGATGCTGTAAGTGTGTTCTTCTTCTGTCATTGGCTGGCTAGGAGGAAATTACTCCACAGAAGAAGGAACTTTTCCAAACTAGTCTGAGGCTTAGCTTTGTTTTCATTCTCATGGTTATTCTCACGGATATATTTAGATTAAGAGGAAATTCCCTGCATCACATGCTTGGGAACGTATCTGTTTAATCAAATGAATCCATAGTGAGAATACACATGTAGGCCCATAATTTTTGACTAAATACTATAATAGGCTTCAATCAAACTAATCAACATCACTGGTGCTCGTGAATTAAAATGATTCGTTTCTTCATATGTATTCTTTCTCTAGCGTCTGAAATATATTATCTATTGATCCATGAAAAAAGATGCTGACTCAACAGCCTTCAGTCTTAAATAGCTGTCTTGAGGTGTAACACAACCTTGCTAGAAAAACCGTTGCACTCTGTCAGATTTCTTCTAAAAGTGATAATAAAAAATCTTCTCATGTTTCATAGTCACACTACTTTTCATCTTTAACTTTCTCTACAGGTCTCAGCGTATGCAGAATGGAGAATCAAGATGTAATGTGGCCTTCGTTCATCTCACATCAAGTTTCTTTGTTTTATTCTGTATGGTTGTCTGTTTATTGAACATGTTTCAAAGATGTATATGTTTGACCAGGTGAGGTAAAATTGAACCTTTATTTTTGCATATGCTGTTTCTACAGCTGATTATGTAGGTCTGAGATCAATTTCGTTCTAATCTTTATCAGTTTATTTTATCTTGCTTTTATTTCATCTCGTGACATCTCACTATATAAAAGGGCTCTGTGTATGCATTGTGATCAAGGTGAGACCTGGAGTTAATTAAGCCCAGATCATGTTTTAGCTGCCATCTTAGGAGTCAGTCATTTTATAAAGCGGTTTCTCAGTTCGTGTTTTCCTTGGTTAAAGTGACTTTTAATTGTAATGAAATAATTGTGCTGATGATAGCGGCATCATTCTCCTTTTTTATTGTTTTACTTCCACTTGAGGCACACAATCCAGATCACATCCTCTCTAAAGTTTCATAAGGATCACATGAAATGTGTCCAAACTTTTCCAAAGGGGTTTGTGGTTGGGTTTATGAATTAATGAAAAGATCAGTGGCCACAGTGGGTTGTGACCTTCTGAAGGAATCACCTCTCTTTTAAAGGTGTATATGCAAAACAACCTGTTATGTTGACCACTGTTCAGTGAAGGAACATTTAACCTGTTCAACAATCTCACCGCCTTCCCCCATTGGTTCCAACATTCAGCATTCTGTGTTGTCTGTCCACTAATCACTGACCTGATCACTTGTTTAGTTCATTTTCCTATCCACTTATTTTGATCTAGGCAGACTGGGCAGACATTTCTGGTAAGGAAACAGTCTGATGGTCTGACATGTTTAGATAATTCTAAACTACAGGCTGCACTGGGGTTTAATGAAACTAATGAACGACATGTGACATCTTGTGCTACTGCATTACACTGTAAAATGTCTTCACGTGAATTCTTTATTTACTTTCAAGAAATGTATAGAAATTATTATACATATTATATCTTGTGAAGCTGCATTTTGTTGCAGTATATTAAACTTTGCTCACAATTGTGTTACTGTACCGGATTCTATGGAGTACTCCATAGATTATAATGTATATTATAGCTTCAACTTTTTAATCACAGTGTTTATTGCTTTTATCACCCTTTACAGGGCCTTCTGTCTGTAGTAGGGATGGTAAGATTCACTGATTCACATCGGTGCACCGGCGTAAAAGTTCACGATGCGATTGCCCCCACTAAAAAAGTGTGCACCAGATACAATTTGGGATGAACTCGGGATGCATTGTTTCTAACATCATTGCATCTGTAAAATCTGATTTATTTATATAATTACTAGTAGAGGCCATAGGCCTTTGTTACTTAGAAATGTGACCAATAATTTGTCACTAATACTGTTTCTCAAGTGCGCTCTCTCATATCCACTGCTGTCAGTATCCAATTCTTGTCAAGTCTCTTGGCCAAGTCTCGCGTGAAAAGCACGAAACATCTTTGCATCTGTAAAATCTGATTTATTTATGTATAATTATTATTAGAGGCCCTAGGCCTTCATTATTTAGAAATGTGACCAATAATAACCTCCTCTCTAAACTGTTTCTCAAGGGCACTCTCTCACCTTCACTGCTGTCAGCAGCCAATTCTCGCCAAGTCTCTCGGCCGGGAAAAGGCCTGTTTGTGAGGGGGTCAACTGTTTTTTTGAAGTAAAAAAGAAATAGCATAAATGAGATGCTTACTGACTTGCAGTTCTAGAGAAACAATTTGCTGTCTACTTAAGAAGAACCAAAGACATAAAATCAAACTATCTGTACCATGTTCAATTGCATAACATCACATTCTTTTGCATTGCATTGCATCACGTTGAATAGCATTGTTTTGAATCAAACTTTGTTGAATCACATTGCATCACAACAGGGGTTAATCATATCGTATTGCATTAGTAGTTGCTTCATATGTATCTTTAATGTTTCGGATCGTTGGCAATGCATCGATATGTGTATCACCTCATAATTATGTTACTGTACTGGATTCTGTAGTGCACTCGATAAATCATTATGTATATAATAACTTTAATTTTTAATCACACTGTTTATTGCTTTTATCACACTTTGCACGAGCTTCTGTCTCTAGTCCAGTCAGTAAAACAAAGTTTTAAATGTCATATAACAGCTGGGTCTCTCAGCTATAAGAGTCTACATCATGGAGCACTTACAGCTCTCTCTACAGGACCTGGTAAACACAAGTACAGTAAACCCCAAATTATATTAGCTATGATAAACACCATAAATTGAATAATTCATATAGTAAGTTGCAGCACACAAGTCTAATATTATTTTTTTTAACTCTTTTTAACTTTTTTTTAAAAGTTCTGAACCAGAGGAGATCCTGAAGTGATTACATTCTGAGTAAGAAGTTAAATGTTCCCTGGCTACTGATGCTGTAACAGAGTTCCTCCTCTGTCATTGGCTGTTTTTGGAAAATTATTCTTTAGAAGATAGAACTCTGTCAAACTGGTCTGAGACTTTGTTTTGGGTGAAAATTCTGACATCATCGACTCTAACAAAATTCTTATGGCCTGATGTGTTCAGATAAGCAGAAACAATACCCTGCATCACTTACTTTAGAAAATATCTGTTTAATGAAATGGATTTATAGTAAGCATACATATTGTCGTACAGGTCCATCATTTCTGAGAGATGACTACAGTGTGTTAAAATGAAACTAACCAAGATGACTGTGGCCACTGAGTTTTACATCAATTCTGTATTCTGTGCTTACTCTCTAAATTATTCACAGCCTTCAGTTTTTAACAGTCATTTCAAGGTGTAGCACAGCACAGAAAATCACAGCTATTGTTTTGTCGTGTTTCCTCTCATATTATATTCCCTTCACATTGCATAGTCACACTGCCTTTAACTTTTTATGTGGGTCTTACTGTATGCAGTATGATCAAGATACTACATCAGATTCCTTTGGGTTTTTTTTTTAAGTTCACATGAAGTGCACATACATTCCTTCATCAGTACACTGTAAACACACTGAAATTAAAATCTTACAATATTCCTGAATGCTTCTACTTTTATGGATATTTAAAAGCATCTTATTTTAATTGAAACAGGCTTATATTTTCAAACGCTACATTATTCAGAGAGATATGTTCGCAGGAATAGTGATTGTTGTGTCAAATGAGACTTTCCTTGGTTACTGATACTGTAAACATAATCTATCATTCTCATTGGCCACCGATAGTTGCACAGCAGAGGGGAAGTTTCCAAAGTGGTTTGACTGTCGAGACATGTTTTCTAGTTGTGGCATTGCTCAACAAATTATGAATAATCCCAAGGTATTGCTGATGCCAAGATTTGTGTCCCATGGAAGATTTGCCTGTCTTCTGAAGACCTAGATGTAAACAATCTATATTATGGTGACAGTTGGTCAGTCAAAATCGAGCTGTCTCCGTCATTTTCCAAACACAGCTTTAAAAATGAATTTGCTCAAAACTGCTTCAAATCTGGAAAAAGAATTCTGCCACAGTTAGTATGGAATTGCAGTCTACCAAGTATTTATTAGCTGGTCATCGTAAGGATTTCATCGGTTTGATAAATCTCGGCCCACACAGACTGCAAACATAAGTGAAACATCTATCATAGTTTGGGATTTACTAGTTTGATTTAGTGTAATATGAAATATCTTTGTAAAAGACACCTGTGATGAAAGTTTGACTGCCTTCAACTTTGTGTTGGCTGCTTAAGGTTTTTCTTAGCTACGCTATGGAGCATGAGATCAAAATAATGATATATTACGTCAGTGCAGGTCTGGTCATGTTTATGGGCACAGAATTACTTTCAGATTCCATATACTGCTCAATAAACTTGCAAATGTTGTTTCCATTGTAGATTTTGTTACTTTGCCTACTTATATTACATACATGAAAAACCTTTAATTGCATAAAGCTTTGTGCTAGCTCAATAATTGTTGCAACTGGACAAGGATTTTGGAAGCTTTATTTTCTCCATGAGGCTAATTGATGGCACCAATATTGCTTTGACACAGTTGTTTTAAGGAAGCTTGGGAAATGAATAATCAAAATCTGTGAGGTTGACACTGTTAAGATTCACCGTTTTCATGATGATCTCAATGTGTAATGTCTCTAGCACCCTCTACAGTGGTCTAAATATGAAAGAACAGTGCCCTGTTACCTACACCCAATTGAATCGCACAGCTTTCGCAAGATATTCAGTTTGGACTTCACTAAAAAGATACACTCTCTCTCACATGACAGCCCAAACACAACATTAGTTTTGTTTCATGAACAGGATTAACATAAACAGTAACAATGTGACATAAAGATTGGGGTTCACTGCCCCCAAAGTTTAATCGAGAGCCCTGGCTTTCAAATTACAAGCTTTATCCATGTCTTGAAACAAAATATTTGCTAAATCAACCCATGACTGTATTCATCTGACAGGTCAAAATGGCTCAGAAATATATTCTACACACCTCAGACTCAGTTTCTCATGACATAAGAGTTATCTCTGGCTTACCAGAAACAGACTGTACTTACTGCCCCCTCTACAGGGCATACTACATGCAAGTGAACTAAACATAAAATAATACTATCCATAGTTCACATCATGAGTTATTATTTATTACGTTGTAGCAAACTAGTCTAATGTTATTGATTTTATTCTTATTTGCCCTTTTTTGAAATATCCTGAACCAAAAGTGATCCTGAGGTGATTATGAGATTTTATTTTTGCCTGGTTACTGATGCTGTAAACTTGTTCTTCTTCTGTCATTGGCTGGCTATGAGGAAATTACTCTAGCAGAAGAAGGGACTTTTCCAAACTAGTCTGAGGCTTAGCTTTGTTTTGAGCAAAATGCCAGCATCATCAGGTCTAACAACATTCTCATGGTTGTTCTCACAGATATAGTTAGATTAAGAGGAAATTCCCTGCATCACATGCTTGAGAATGTATCTGTTTAATCAAATGAATTCATAGTGAGAATACACACTGTTATGTAGGCCCATAATTTTAGACTAAAAGCCATAATGGGCTTTTATGAAACTGATGAAGATCAATGGTGCTTTTGGGTTAAATTTATCAATTTCCATTCATATCCATGCTTTCTCTAGTGTCTATGATTCATTGAGATCTATGATTCATTGATCCATAAAAGGAAACTGATTCAACAGCCTTCAGCCTTTAACAGTTTTCTTGAGGTGTAGCACAACCTCGCTAGAAAAACCGCCACATTCTGTCAGGTTTCTTCTAAAAGTGATAATGAAAAATCTTTTCACGTTGCATAGTCAAGTTACTTTTTATCTTTAACTGTGTCTACAGAACGCAGAATCAAGTTGTAATGTGTCCCTGCTTTATCTTACATCAAGTTTCTTTAGGTTCTTCTTCTGTTTTGTTTTGTTTTTGTTTTTTTCTGTTTGGTTGTCTGTTTATTAAACAAGTTTCTATGATGTATATGCTTGACCCGGTGAGGTAAAATTGTACCTTTATGTTTGTATATGCTGTTTCTACAGATGACTGTGTAGATCTGAGATAAATTTCCTTCTGAACCTTAAAAGTCCTCACTATATTATATGCTGTTTACTTTTTTTAGCTTCTTTAAAGTCGCTCTTTGTATATGCACAATGATCAAAATGTGACCTGGAGTTAATTATTAAGCACAGAAGAATTACTTTATTGATCCTTGTGGGGAAATTTGTTCTCTGTGCTTAACCCATCGTATATACACACTAGGAGCAGTATACAGCGTGTGAAGCGCCCGGGGACAAACTCTAGTTCTATTTTTTTTTCATGGCCAAGGACAGCGACAGGAGTATTAACCCTAACATGCATGTCTTTGATAATGGGAGGAAACTGGAGCACCCGGTGGAAATCCACACAGACACGGGGAGAACATGCAAACTCCACACACAAAGGACCTGGGATGACCGGGATTTGGACCCAGTACCCTCTTGCTGTGAGGCAACAGTGCCAACCACTGGGCCACCGTGGAGCCCGAATCATGATTTCAGTTGCCATTTCAGGAGTCAGGCATTTTATAAAGTGATTTCTCACTTGATGTTTTCTGTTGGTTAAAGTGACATTTATTTGTAATGAAATAATTGTGCTGATGATAGCAGCTTCATTCCCCTTTTTTTACTGTTTTACTTCCACCTGAGGCACACAGTCCAGATCACATCCTCCCTGAAGTTTCATAAAGATCACATGAAATGTGTCCGAACTTTTCCAAAGTGGTTTGTGGTTGTGTGTGGCACTACTCAACAATTTATAAAGAGATCAAAGGCTGTGGTGATTCGTGGCCTTCTGAAAGATTTACCTCTCTTTTAAAGGTGTATATGCAAAGCAACCTGTTATGGTGACAGCTGATCAGTCATTTTGACTTGTTTAACAATCTCGTCACTTTCCCCATTGGTTCCAAAGTTCAGCATTCTGTACTGTCTGTCTACTAATCACTGACCTGATCAACTATTTCATTAATTTTCCCATCCATCCATTTTGTGTTGATTTACCTAGTGTTCTGTTTGTGTAAATAGACCTTCTTTTCAGGTTTTTTTTTTTTTCAAAATCTTGCCTTTCTGTTGTGTATTTCCAGGTGACAGTATTGCAAATTGCAACCTAACCCAACCCAACCCAATCCAATCCAAGCCAAGCCACGTTGCTGGTGTACCATAGCTGGTCTCATACACAGTCGTCCTCCTCTTAACCCTAACTCTAGCCCAGACCCCTGTCCACCCTTTCATTTTTTAATATTTGCCTGATATTAAATGCTCAAAAAATGCCAACTCTGTCATTGTCCTTGTAGAAGAAGAAGCCTCTCAGGTTCTTTGATACCTCTTTCAGTACAATTACAGTTACTTCACATGAACCAAATTGTTCCTCAGAATGTGCACAAGTGTGACTATGTCTGTGGGGACAGGATTATTCTCAAATCTCTCAGAATGCACAGCAAACATTCAAATGTTACTTCAAGTGCAAAATTAGCTGTTATAACATTGAAACCAGACACACACACCACCGTGGAATATAAATATTTAGCTATTGTTGTCCACTGCAAATGTAAAGTATGATTTCTTTTTCTAAACAGCATTTTAGCTTTAGCGTAATTACAAGTTTGCCTCTATAAACGATCATTCTTTATAAGAATTATTATACAGAAAAATATACATAACTTTTCAGTTTACATTGCTTTTGTTTGTATTTCTTAAACACTCATTCTGAAACATTTATTGACTGTACTAAATGTCTATCAAGCATACACTGTACATTCAGCAATTAATGTATTAAAATGTAGTGTACTTAGCTAGTAATGTTTTTTTTAGTCGTTTATTTATTTATTTACTCGGTAAAGCTGGTTATAAATAAATGAATATATTTTTAAAAATCCTGAACCAAAAGCGGTTTTGATGTTCTGTATGTGAAGTATGTCCTGCCTGGTAACTGATGATGTAACAGTGTTCCTCCTCTACATTTGGCTGGATTTAGAGAAGGAACTTTTCCAAACTGGATGGACATTTCTGATGTTTGGAAACAATCTGATGGTGGGACATGTATAGATAATTGTAAACTACAGGCTATATTGGGGTTTAATGAAACTAATGAAGGACATGTGACACTTGGTGCTACTGCACTACACTGCACTACAATTTCTTTATGTGTATTCTTTGATTACTTTCTATAAATTTATAGAAATTGTAATACATAATATTTCTAGTGAAGCTGCATTTTGCTGCAGTATGTTAAACTTTGCTCACAATTATATTATTGTGCTGGATTCTGTAGAGTACTCCAAAGGTTATTATCTACATAATAACTTAATTTTTTTACCACGTTTATTGCTTTTATCACCCTTTGCAGGACCTTCTGTCTGCAGTCCGGTCAGTAAAACAAAGTTAAGTGTCATATAACAGCTGGGTCTCTCACCTGTCAGAGGGTTTCATACACTACATCATGGAGCACTTACAGCCCTCTCTACAGAGCCTGTTACACACAAATGGAGTAAACATAAAATGATATTATCTGTGATAAACACCATAAATTGAATAATTAATATATTAAGTCGTAGCACACCAGTCTAATATTATTTTTTAACTCTTGTTTATCTCTTTTAGAAAGTTCTGAGACAGAAGTGATCCTGAAGTGATTACCTCTGGTTCAGAACTGCATATGAAGTTATATTTTCCCTGGTTACTGATGTTGTAACAGAGTTCCTCTTCTACCATTGGCTGACTTGGGAAAATTATTCCGGAGAACACGGGACTTTGTCAAACTAGTCTGAGGCTTTGTTCTGTTCAAAATTCTGACATCATCAACTCTAACAACATTCTAATGGCCTGATGTGTTCAGATAAGCAGAAACAATACCCTTCATCACAAACTTTAGAAAATATCTGTTTACTGAAATGGATTTATAGTAAGCATACACACTCTTATATAGGTCCAAAATTTTTGAGTAAAGACTATAATGGGTTTGAATGATACTAATCAAGATCACTGTGGCCACTGAGTTAAACCTCAGCTCAGAATCCTTTACCTAATTTCTAAAAATTCCTTATTTATTGATGCATATTAAATATCTATTCAAACAGAGCTGCAAAATGTTAAACATTGGTCAGACTTTTTGTAGGGGTCTTACAGTATGAAGTACGATCAAGGTACTCCTGAAACAAAGTATTTGCTAAATCAACCCATAATTGTATTTATATGACAATTCAAAATGGCTCAGAAATATATTCTACACACCTCAGACTCAGTCTCTCATGACATAAGAGTTATTTCTGGCTTACCAGAAACAGGCTGCACTTACTGCCCCCTCTACAGGGCATATTACATGCAAGTGAACTAAACATAAAATAATACTATCCATAGTTCACATCATGACTTATTACTTTATTAAGTTGTAGCAAACTAGTGTAATGTTATTGATTTTATTCTAATTTGTCCTTTTTTGAAATATCCTGACCCAAAAGTGATCCTGAGGTGATTATGAGATTTTATTTTTGCCTGGATACTAATGGTGTAAGCAAGTTCTTCTACTGTCATTGGCTGGTTAGGAGAAAATTACTCTGGCAGAGAAGGGACTTTTCCACACTAGTCTCAGGCTTTGTTTTGAGCAAAATGCCGACATTCTCATGGTTGCTCTCACGGATATATTTAAAGAGGAAATTCCCTGCATCACATGCTCGGGAATGTATCTGTTTAATCAAATGAATCCATAGTGAGAATACACACTGTTATGTAGGCCCATAATTTTAGACTAAATACTGTAATAGGCTTCAGTCAAGCTAATCAACATCACTGGTGCTCCACTGGTGACCCAGTGAGGTAAAATTGTACCTTTATGTTTGTATATGCAGCTGACTGTGTAGATCTGAGATAAATTTCCTTCTGAGCCTTAAAAGTCCTGACTTTATTATATGCTGTTTACTTTTTTTAGCTTCTTTAAAGTCGCTCTTTGTATGCACCATGATCAAAATGTGACCTGGAGTTAATTATTAAGCACAGAAGAATTACTTTATTGATCCTTGTGGGGAAATTTGTTCTCTGTGCTTAACCCATCGTATATACACACTAAGAGCAGTATACAGCGCGTGAAGCGCCCGGGGACAAACTCTAGTTCTTCTTTATTTTCATGGCCAAGGACAGCGACAGGAGTATTAACCCATAATTGTGCTGATGATAGCAGCTTCATTCCCCTTTTTTACTGTTTTACTTCCACCTGAGGCACACAATCCAGATCACATCCTCCCTGAAGTTTCATAAAGATCACATGAAATGTGTCCGAACTTTTCCAAAGTGGTTTGTGGTTGTGTGTGGCACTGCTCAACAATTTATAAAGAGATCAAAGGCTTTGGTGATTCGTGGCCTTCTGAAAGATTTACCTCTCTTTTAAAGGTGTATATGCAAAGCAACCTGTTATGGTGACAGCTAATCAGTCATTTTGACTTGTTTAACAATCTCGTCACTTTCCCCATTGGTTCCAAAGTTCAGCATTCTGTACTGTCTGTCTACTAATCACTGACCCGATCGACTCTTTCGTTAATTTTCCCATCCACCCATCTTGTGTTGATTAGCCTAGTTTTCTGTTTGTGCAAATAGCCTTTCTTTTCAGGTTTTTTTTTTTTTTTTTTTCAAAATCTTGCCTTTCTGTTGTGTATTTCCAGGTGACAGTATTGCAAATTGCAACCTAACCCAACCCAACCCAATCCAATCCAAGCCAAGCCACGTTGCTGGTGTACCATAGCTGGTCTCATACACAGTCGTCCTCCTCTTAACCCTAACTCTAGCCCAGACCCCTGTCCACCCTTTCATTTTTTAATATTTGCCTGATGTTAAATGCTCAAAATATGCCAACTCTGTCATTGTCCTTGCAGAAGAAGAAGCCTCTCAGGTTCTTTGATACCTCTTTCAGTACAGTTACAGTTACTTCACATGAATCAAATTGTTCCTAAACTCATTATGTGCACAAGTGTGATTGTCCCTGTGGGGACAGGCTTACTTTGAAATTTCTTTATAATCGTTGCATCCAAACACACACACCACTGTGGAATATAGATATTTAGGTGTAGTTGTCTCTTGCAAATGCACAGTGCAATTTCTTTTCCTAAAAGGCATTTTTGTCTCAGCATAATTACAAGTTTGCTTCTATAAATGACAATTATTTTTAAGAATCATGATATACAAAAATATAAATAACCTTTAAGTCTACAATGTATTTGTTTGTATTGTTTAAACATTCATACTCAAATGTTTCATTGCTATACTAAATATCCAGCAAGTATAGATTTGATCTTCATAATGACAGTCATGCATAAGAATTCAGTATCCTTAAATGTTTCACAGCTCATCTGATTTTTTTATAGGAAGTGTCCATATGGTAATACTCCAGCATTGTGTCTTGTTTAAATTTGTATTGTAATATTTTCTGTATTATAAACATCTCGTACAGAAATAAAGCAAATTATTTTTTGAAAAAATGTCTTGGAAATATATGTTGAACAACTTAGGCCCCGTTTATCAAGTTATGATATAAGTAACTGTCTCATCAAAGGCAGGTAGCACTAATAGCCCCCTCTACAGGGCTTACTCCATGCAAGCACACTAAACACAGCCTGAGATAATCTGTGACACACACTGTAGAATCAGTAATTAACATATTAAGTTATAGTGTATTTAGCTAATGTTGCTCTGATGTTGATCTTTTATCTATTCATGTATTTGGTGAATCTGGTAAAAACTAGCTAAATAAATAAAGACAGAAAGAAAGAAAATTAAAAAAAAACACACAGTCTTGAACCCAAACTAGTACTAAGGCCTTGGATATGAAATTATGTTTTGCCTGCTTACTGATGATGTAAGAGTGTTCTGCTGCTGCAATTGGCTGGTTTTATAGAAGGGACTTTTCCAAACTGGCCAGACATTTCTGAGGTTAGGAAACATTCTGATGGTCTGATGTGTTTAGATAACTCCAAAGTACACAGGTTATATTGGGGTTAAATGGACAAGGACAATGATACTACTGCCTTACACTGCACAATCTGTATGTGCATTCTTTGTTTACAGTCTAGAAATATATTATCTGTTGATACATATTAAATATCTAGTGAAGCTGCATTTTGTTGCAGTATGTTAAACATTTTTCACAATTATATTATTGTGCTGGACTTCTGTCTTTAACAGTTGCTCGGAAGTATATCAAGTTTGAGAACAAAGCACAGCTCTTGAGCTCCCTCTGCAGGATTCACTGTTTAAAAAAGAATCAAGATGCATTATGGCCTAAATTTTACATCTCGTTTTCTTTCTTTTTTGTTTGTTTGTTTGTTTGTTTGTTTTTTCAGTACAATACAATATAGGCTATTCAGTGAAATACTCCATAGTTTATTATGTATATTAATCACACTGTTTACTGTTTCTATCACCCTCTGCACGGCCTTCTGCCTTACTTTATTTTAGGTCTGCAGGCCAAATCCAGCCCCACTGCGACCTCCAGTGTCCAAGATGGAACTGTCAAATTTAAGTCAAATTTAAATCATATGTTTTTTAGTAGTAGTAGTAGTAGTAGTATTGTTGTTGTTGTTGTCGATATTGTTATTGTTATTGTTGCTGTTGTTGTTGTTGTTGTTGTTGTTGTTATTTATCAGTTGTATGGTAGTTTCAGTAAAGTAAGTTGATTGGACAAGGGCCACATTCCATGTATAGTTTAACAGCAGTGGGATATTTCACTGTCACTGCCTGGCTGGGAAGATGTTAATGGTGCTGTGAAGCAAAGTCAACACCTGCTTGTCAGCCAAACATTTCTGGCCCATTTTCAAGGTCTGATTTTAAAATGTGTTCCATTTGAATTTGTTATTGAATAGTCTTGCTTTACTTGGTCATAGGCAATCTTCTTCTAAGCCTGAGTCAATCTCTTAGTTAATTATATTCAAAATAATGTAGCCCAATCTACGGTATGTAAATGTAAATCTCTGTGAACTTGTCCTCTGCATTCAACACACACTGGTAGGGATCAGCAGTGAGCCCAGAGGGCAATTGGGGTTAAGTGCCTTGCCCAAGGGCACACAGCCATGGATGTTGGTCCTGGGAATTGAACCAGCAACCCTTGGGTCATGAGCCCAATTCTCAAACCTCTAGACCACAGCTGCCCACACAGCCACTTGCATATATTATAAATTAGTTCAGATATGCTTAGACAAATACAGTGATGTTCACATTTATTTTTGTCCGGTGAACTAAGCCCCATGAAAACACGGTGTTATTAAACATTTGATTCTCCTTGTCAATGACTGGATATTTGACCAAAGAATTATTGAATTAGTCATGGGAGAAACAGATTTAGTGAAAATACTGTTTTGTGGTGTATTCACAAGCTCAGATTAGCGTGACTTCGGTGCCATCTGCAGGTTTCCCTATGCTCATGCCACTTAAATTATCTGACCCTTTTATAATGGATGTCTGAACCAGGGAGGTCATGATTATCTGTGCTGAGACAGTGACTAAGCTAGATAGACACTACCCTCTCAAGTATTTTGCAGAGAAAAGGAAAAATTAGAGATTGGTCAAGAATTACTCAGCACAGGGGGGTCAAGATTTCTTTTCTTGAGCAAAGGCCTAAAAAAGGTTTAAGACTGTTGTTATGACCTTGAGTCATAAACGTGTATTATTTTGTGTGCTGTTGTTTTTATCCCCTTGCCTGTGTGTGGTGCTGTTTCCTCCCCTGTCGTGTTTTCCTCGTGTGTTTCTCTGTCTCTTTAATGTCTTACTCCGCAGGTGGTGATCGAGGATTGGCCCGCGGTTGACGGCGCCAGTTTTAAAAAGACGCGCCACCCAGATGCCGGCGCCTCTCGTTTTGTCCTGGCCACTTTGTCCGTGTCCGTTCGTTGTGATTTGATAATTCGTTGTGATTTGTTTCAGAAAGATTCGTTGTATGTGTTTTCGAGAAAGATCCGTTGTATCGTTTGTAAAACTTTATTTGTGTGTATGTGATTTTCGTTGTTGTAAAATAGTTGTAAATATATTTCGTGTTAACCTGTTCGGGTAGTGGTAGGGGGTGTGAAGCCATTTTTGTTGGATCTTCTTTTCTCCTGTTTTTCATTAGGGAGTCAGGGAAGGTTTCTGTATTTTCTTTTCTTTTATTTTCAGGAAGTAGGTTATTTAGTTTGTAAAATATAGATTGTTTTGTTTGTTGTTTTGGCCGCGCTCACCCCCGAAGCTTTTTACCACCACTTCTGTAAATAAATCACTTTTTGGATTATAATTCGTGGGCACGGGTCATCACTGGGTACAGGAAAAGGGGGGGTCACTTTTGTTATGCTCGGTACCCCTAGGCTGGGCATAACACTGTGAAGATAAATTCCTTGTTGTTGTGACTTATTAACAATAGTCAGGGCATCAGATCTTAATGAGCTCAGAGCTTGTTCAAAAAGGTAGTGGATATAGCGTGGGTATAGCACAACAGAAGATTTTAGGAGTGATTTAAATGCAGTCAGTGTTTTAAGGTCAGCTGCTGAAAAAGTGAACAGAGAGCTTTTTGCGCTACTGGGTGGTGGGGGAGTAGCTATTCTATGGGGACCAGAGCTCACTTTATTTTCTCTTATCTTCACAATTGTATCATTAAAGAACACAGTAAATTCATTGCATGTTTCACTTGAGAAGAGCTGAGGAGAGGTGTAAGGGAAGGTTTTTTTTAATCTATACTGGAAAAACTGAATTTTGGTTGTCTCAGTGATTTTCAATCAGGCATGAGAACAAGGATTTTCTGGCAAGCTTCACTGCCATATTAAGCATTTCCAAACAGAATACGTAGATCTGTAGGTATCTCAATTCCCTTTGCAGAAATTTCTGCTCTTCTGCGGTCTCTTTTCATTTTAAAATGATAGATGTGTTTTCTGAGGGCCTTTAACTTGTCTGAGACAAGTTAAATTTTACATTTCAAATTAATTTTCAAAGGGGCAACAGCATTAATACATCCAGTCATTCAATAATTAAGTTTCACAGCTAAGGTGTTACAGGACAAGGGAGTAAGGGGAGGGAGTGAGAGAATGGGTTTGATGATGGTAACAGAGTATGATGTGAAAAAAGATGTAGTAGTGTTCAAAGATTACAGTATTTTTAGCGCCCTGATGTCTAGGCCATGTGAAATGACTAAGCCTAGGGTGTGACTGGTTTTATGTGTGGGCCCCAACACATACTAAGGAAAATCAAAGGAGTTATTGTAAACTGGGTAGCTATAGGACCCGTGGGTATATTTATAAATATATTTATAAATATATTTATGTGTATATTTAAATCACCAGTTATTCAGACATCAGTTCCAAACAAAATCAGTTAAAATCTTGAAAAGAAATTCTGTGAACTTGTCAGAAAACTTTTGTTGTGTCCAGATGAGTGGTAAGAATAGACCGATAACCTTAAAAATGCTTTGCAAGGTATTCAAATGTGAAAAATTCTCCAAGAGAGGTTTGAATAAAAAGCATGCATGTATTTATGCATCCTTACATTATATTACTGAATAAACACAATAAAATACATAATTTGTGCTTACTATTGTTTTTTCAAACGCATGTGTTAGGCAAGGTACAATTACATCTGTATATAGCATTTTATACTACAGAATGTGCAGTTCTTTCCTTCAGGACAATAAATCTAAATTTTATTAAAATAATATTTGGGGATTGAATAGGTGAAATCTTCATCCAAAGGATACCCTTTTCCAATAGAAACTGATACCTCTGAATGTCATATTTAAAATAACACTTTTTTTCAAAATTTAATAAAGGAATTGGAGGAAAGCCTTTTTTGTGAGAGGAAACCACCAAACTGATTAAATTTGAGCCTTTAGTCTTTATCAGCTGAAAAACTTCAACTATGGTTCAAGTCTGGACAGAAAAAAAAAAAACTTGCTCAGCTTATCACATGGAATATTTTTTAGCTTTAGTATTTGGCCTCTGTCAAGCACTTCGAGTCTCTTATTTTGAAAAGCCATGTGTAGCAAAACCTGTTTCAATAAGAGTCACAATGTGACTCTTGTGTTCCTCATTCAGGGACACTTCCTTCCTGTCAAAGTCAATCTGTGCACCTGTTATATGTTATACTGCAAGAGAAAAGAAGCAGTTTGATATGATGAGGCTCATCATTTTAACCTTTTCTTCGGTTCTGTGCATCAGCACCCTAAGTAAGTTGCCGAAAGTTTCAGTCTTCTTTAGTTGTTTATTTCAGTGTGTATCATTTCATTAGCTAGTGCATTCCTAGGCCGGTTGGTGAGTTCTGTAAAACCAGTTATGCAGCTAAATCAGGGCAGAGCATAAATAGTTAAATTAAGGGCGTTATTAAAATCTCTTTAAAACAGACAGTCCAAAAACATATATGCCTTTGTATGTTATAGGGTAGTCTGATGGGTCACCTACACTAGATCATTTGATAGGGTCACAAAATTAAAAGGGGCTCCAAAACGCTAAATGTAAAACTGTATTACAGTTAATGGGAAATTGCATATCTGGTTTGCAAGCTTCAGCTACTTTTATCATTTGGTTACCATAATAACAAAAAACTCTCCATAGTGATGTATGACAACCCTTCAACTAAGTAATCACAAACAATGATCATGACCTTTCCTTACTTTTTTAGTGTTTTGTTTAAAACCCATTTGTTTATAGTGTACTGGCCACCATGCAGACTTTAGAGGGTGATAGGTCTAAGCAGTCGATGTTATGTAAGTAATGAAAATGAGAGTAAGATACACTGGCCTAGAGTTTTTGCTGGGTTTTTTTGTCCTCTAATAAAGACAGTACATTATTGCAACCTGGTTTTTCCACACCTGACACAACCTATGCTAGAGATGATGACTGGCATGGGATTTACTGTCTTGAAGCTCACATTAGTAGTTGCGTCTTAACAAAACAGAGTGCCATTAATCAAATTATTTCAAGCCATGTTTCAGCTAAAATAAATAAATAAATAAATATTAAAAATAAAAAAATTAAAAATTGGACCAGCTCATTGCTACAAGGAAGACAAAATGGCTATGGTATGAATGCTGGTTCTTTTTGACTACACTCAGACATAAGGAGGATATTGTGAAATGTTTAGCTGTTTTTTTTTTTCCTTACAAACGGAACTGAGAATGCAGTTAAAAGGAAAATTATCTCCTTCAGTGGGATTGGTGCAGCTACATACAGTTTACTGCAAAGCTTTTTGGTTCCAAGTCTTATCTGGAGGCTGTGAAGTTGCTGAAAGCTCATTTTAATCCAAAGACTCGTGAAACTCTGGAGATACTCAAGTTTAACTCAAATCAAACATAAATAATGCTAAAGTGCTGCTAGACTAAGAAAGTTAGCACGAGGCTATAATGACGCGGGTGCATGTTTACACAGATGTTGAGAAATAGTGTAGTGTGAGGATTGAAAAGGACAGAATTGAAGACTGGATTTAACATTTTAAAAGGCCTTAAAAACTGTACAAGCTATGAAATAGGCTGACAAGGATGCTAAAGATTTGCAAATTTGCAGTGGAGGCTACTTTTGGAACATAGGTAGCAAAGGGTCACGTAGTTATGCATTGCTTGTCCTCATCAGAACATAGAGCAAAGTTGCACAACCAGGTGTGTTAGAGATGCCAACAGTGCTACGCAACAATGTCACACATGTGGTGTATGGGCCACACGGAAAGAGCTCACAAAATTTCATTCCTCTAAGTGTAGAAAACAAAAAAGGGGGATGGAAGGAAAAGAAATAGGCAAAGTTGACATACAACAAAGTCTAGATAGCTCAACTCCTAAAGGGGAAGGTGAGACTGAAGACATTTACATGAATAGTAGTGTAGGAAATAAAGACTTACCCAAAGTGTCTCCACTCACTTGGGTCCTTACAGTGAGTGACCCTGAAGTGACTCTTAACATACTGCTGTTCTTCTTCAAAACCTGAATTTCCTCTCAAGCTGACAGAGCTGAGAGGGTCTGAAAGAATGAAATCCACCAACTTATTTTTAAGCAGTTAAAATGGGACAAATTACATTGTAATTTGTTAAGCAGTGTGTTTGGGGAACAGGGCTAAGACATGGTTTGCAAAGAATAAAAATGTGTGTACCTGCAAGCAGGGT
The DNA here is from genome assembly GCF_902362185.1 of Chanos chanos. Lineage (NCBI taxonomy): Eukaryota > Metazoa > Chordata > Actinopteri > Gonorynchiformes > Chanidae > Chanos > Chanos chanos. The sequence goes on along the minus strand of NC_044495.1, from coordinate 54,685,240 downwards.
TTTCTTAGTTACTCCTTCATAACAGTACTGTAATAGTCCTTTGTAATAAAACAGTTATTATTTGGCACATCTGCACAGCAGCACTGCCTTAACTACATAAACCGTTTGTTTCTCGTGGTGGCGTGCTGCCCACTGCTCATGGTCCTGGTGTGTGTGTGTGTGTGTGTGTGTGTGTGTGTGTGTGTTCACTATCAGTGTGTATAGGATGGGTTAAATGCAGAGGTTAAGTTCACTATTCACTTCTCACAGCGTGTGTGCAATCACAGAGATTCTAAATTCTAAGTAAAGCTTTGCAAAATCATATTCAATATGCAGACTCCTTGTTTACTTTAAATAAAATAAAACATATCAGTTCTACCATTAAGTCTTACTCCTAATGAGGCCATATCTAATAGTAGTCCCCAAATGTCTTGGATAAACAGAATCCAAGAAATGCAAGGGGAACAAATTTGCTCACTATTCTCAGTTGCTTGGTACTGTTGAGAGATTACAAAGAAAATTGCTCCTACATTACCTCTTGTCCTAGGCATTTTGATATATGTCATATCGAGGTACAGCAACTCATACAAATCCCACAGACAGCCTCCTGCATGGCAGATAATTATACAATCTATATTGCACTCTGTACCATAATGTGTTTTTCTGTTTTTCAGCTACTCATGAATTTGGTCAGATTCAAGCCTGCAGTGACACAGATGAGGATGCAGATGAATTGGCATACATATATGACAATGAGGGGGTAGTGTATGTAGACTTCAAGAGCAAGAGGGATATCAACACTTTGCCTGATTTTGTGGATCAAGTTGAGTTTCCAAGTCTTTATAATTTTGCTGTAAAATCAGTGACTATTTGTAAAAACACAGAAAAACTGCTCAACCAGGTCTATAAGGATCTACCAGAGGCACTGGGTAAGACAAATACAGATCTACTTTTCATGTCATATAGTAAGGCTGCTCGTGCCCTTAGGGCAAAAATTATGGGGTTTAAAGTTAAACTATGTAAGTATAGGTTTAGGATATAAGAAGTCAAATCCTGAATTCCCAAAATTCCTTGTGAAGATGAGGAAGTCTCAAAGCTCTCCTATTGTGAATCAATTGACATGAGTTCAATAATTAAAAAGATTGCTTTGAATGTCATGCAGAACCTCCCCAAAGTTCTATCTACCCCAAAAATGATGTGAGACTGGGTGTGGAAAACACCCTCATCTGCCATGTGACTGGATTCTTCCCCCCTCCGGTCAGGGTGATCTGGAAAAGGAATGAGAAGAATGTGACAGACAGAGTCACGCTTAGCCGCTATTTTCCAAACAGTGATGGCACCATGAATATGTTCTCTACTCTCAAGATCTCTCCCATGGAGGGAGACATATACAGCTGTACTGTGAAGCATAAGGCTCTTCAGCAACCTCAAACCAGAGTGTGGGGTGAGATGACCGTTTTGGCCTTGTTTTTAACTGCAACAAGCATGCAGGAAAAAAAAAAAAAAAAATATATATATATATATATATATATATATATATATATGTGTGTGTGTGTGTGTGTGTGTGTGTGTGTGTGTGTGTGTGTAGTCTTGCCATTTATTTCAAATGTGGTTCGAGCAAAATATTTTAATGCTACAACAGCTGTATTTGCATACGTGTATGCGTTTCCCTTAGAATATATTTATTCTTTTTTATTCCTCAAGCACATGCAATATGAAAGAGTTGAAGTCAGGTTGACTCTGGCTTAGAAAAACACTGTGTGTGTGTGTGTGTGTGTGTGTGTGTGTGTGTGTGTGTGTGTGTGTGAAATACAGATATTGAAGGAAGTGAGCAGCTCAGTGTCAGTCCAACTGTACTCTGTGCAGTGGGTTTGACTGTTGGGCTGCTGGGAGTTTTTACTGGAACATTCTTCCTCGTCAAAGGAAACAACAGCTAACACTTGAGTGGAGCACTCTAATATGAAGGTTAGTATTGAAAAATTTCAGTCTGCATTGCAGCAGTTGTTTACCTGAAGCAACATATAGAACAGGTCAGGTGAATCCACTGTGATAATAAATTTTGTGATAGTAAAAGCAGATAGGCTTTTTAATATTGACCTAGTATTACTGATTTTATTCAAATATGTTGTTTTGTTTTTAACAGCTGCTCTTATTCAGGGCCAGTTGCAAAATCTGTCACATGTCACACACCTCTACAGGAATCTTGGACTTCAGTTCCCTGCTCACAGAAACACTGCTGCTAAGCTATCAAGCTATGGATTCAAACACACAACAATCTAGTTGCTGGACTGTTACCCTTACCATAAGACCTCCAGCAGCCATTTTGCCACCAAATTCTCTGTTGCTTTACACTCACGTCAAAGGTCCCCTAGTTATAACAAAGGAAGAAGGTAAACCTATTATAGACCGTGAGAATGAAACACACTCTACTACTAATGGGTGCTAGCAAGTATACATATACTGTAAATATACATACTGGGTTCACAGAGCCCAAAAAAATCTCTTTATGGCACAGTGCTTCAGAAAAGAGCCATGTTTTGTAACAGAGGTAATGTTTTGTTTTGGGTTTTTTTAACCAGTATAAAGTACCAGTATACATATATGTGTATGTATATACAGTCCCAAAAAATACCTAAGTAAGAGCAAAATAGTCACTCATTTACAATTTACAGAAACAGTTGTCAGTTTAATTCTACTTATGGTACTTTTTTTAGCAGGAGTACTTCTATTTTTACTTTTGCCACCTGATGTCATTGAGCTCCTTGAATGAACCAGCCACCTTTTAGAGGTGACCATGATGATTTTGATTGTATGGCTGATTCTGCGCAATGGTGATTGTCCATAAGCTATGTCTCGGGTTTATCTGGTTAACCATCACGTCAAAAATTGTTAACAACGTGGTAAGACGAGTAGGAATTTAATATTAATTTGAAAGATAATTAATGTTATTATTCAATGAGGTTGACATGCCCCCCCCCCCTGAAAAAATGTAATGCTCATCCGTGAATTTGTGTCTGGCGCCGGGTCTGATACATGTATATGTACATGCATATATGTATGTGTGTGTCTGTGTGTCTGTATGTGTCTGTGTGTGTATTAGGGATGTGCATCTCCATCACTGAGGCCGATGCGACACACATCTCGATGCATTGCCAATGATCCGATACATTAAAGATATATATGAAGCAACTACTAATGCAATATGATATGATTCACCCCTATTGCGAAGCAGTGCAATTCGACATGGTTTTATTCCATACAATGCAATTCAATGCGATACGATGTGATGCAAAAGAATACAATGATAGGCAATTCAACATGGTACAGATAGTTTGATTTTATTTCTTTGGTTCCTCTTAAACAGACAGCATATCGTAAATTAACTAAAAAAAAAGTGCCATTCTTACTTCATATATTTGTTTCTCTTGTACTGAAACTCAGTAAACATTTCACCCATGCTGTCTCTTTTTTACTTCCGAAAAACACTTGGCCCTCTCACAAACAGGCCTTTTCACAAGTCCTTTGTAGTGCAAGACAAAAAGTCTCCGACAAAAAATAAAATAAAGATAAGATCAAATTAAACCAGACCTGGACTTTGCCTTAAACTTTCTTCTTTCTTCTTTCTTCTTTCCTGTTCTCTGTCTCCAGTTACACTTTTATAACACCTCACACATTTAACAGTTAAACAAACAAACATTCAAACATTTTATTTGTAGCAATTTTGTGGAACACGTGGCTCTTCTTCCCACATGATAATCTGTGACTCGTCTGGACACGCCTCCAACTCACGTGAGACTTGGCTGAGAGACTTGACGAGAGCTGGCCACTGACAGCAGTGGAGATGAGAGAGAGCACTTGAGAAACAGTTTAAAGCGGAGGAATCAATCTAAATATAAAATTACTGGTCTCAATTATTGGTCACATTTCTAAATAATAAAGGCCTAGTGCCTCTACTCATAATTATATATTAATAAATCAGATTTTACCAATACAAAGATGCATTCCGTGTTCACTCATAATTGTATCTGGTGCACACTTTTTTTAATTGAAGCAATTGCATTGTTAATTCTTATATCGGTGCACCAATGTGAATCGCTGAATTTTATTACCATCCCTAGTGTGTGTACATCAACAAATTAATCCCGGAATTAAAGCAAAGACAAAGTGTATAATGGCTGTTTTTGTCACTTAAAAAAGTGAGAGACTGTGAAAACTGAAAGCATTATAGAGAACATGTTTCTAAAAAATCCTCTGCCAACAGAAAACATGACAAACATTCTAAAATGTAAATAGTAATGTACAGCTCTGAAAATATTAGCATTATTTATATTCAAAATATGCTCTGTAGGCCTGCATGCAAAGTCATGACACTGAAGACCTACATGTCCACGTTGAAACACAATTCACTTATTTACAATCCTCTAGAAATGTTATTCTGCCCAGCAACATGTGATGTCCTGTGTGCACAGGTTTTTGGTTGGTCAATCAAGAATCTGTTTTCACCCGGAGGTGCCCAGTGACAAGGACTCGACTTACTGTACTGTATATACTGTATATATATTGGAAGGGAGGAAAATGTCTGGTTTCAGTTGTTTATGTAACCTGATAATAGTCTTTTCTATTTTTCCACTGACAGGTAAGACATGAAGATATTTAATACAATGTATGCTCTCCTAGAAATATATCATTAAAAAAAAAGCATACGTCAGTATTCGGCAATGATTTGATTGACTTGGAATAACATGTTACAATGGACAATGTTAAGCAGCAGCTCCAAAACACCTAGCAGCCCCTATAATACCTAGGTGCAGAACTAAAATACCAAAATGACAAAACAATTCTAAGACAACACCTTAAATAGCTGTGAACTTCTTTGTGAACTATGGTACACTTTACTACAGTAACGTGAGCAAAACGTGACTCTTCTTCCCTTATGAAACTGAAACTGTGTGTGAAAATGGCAGATATAAAAACTCTTCACAGAATATTGCAAGATATAAAGAAATATTGAGAGATGTAGAGACATATAGAGAGTACGTGAACAGCAAGGAAGAAATTAAGATACTTTACCATTTTAAAAACTCAGTCAGAGCTTTGTTTTTTGTTTTTTGTTTTGTTTTGGTTTGGTTTGGTTTGGTTGAAGTTTGATGTCTGAAAACCTGTTGTTTTCAACTTTTAATACTTTCATCTATGACCATGTGTCATAGGCGTAATGAGGATGACATTTATCATGTTGGATATGCTCAATTATTCACTCTTCGTGTTCTTTTCTCAATAGATGGACGTTACGGATATGTTCTCCTTTTGTGCCGTTCTACTTTAAGGGATCCACAGGAGATGGAGTTAATATACTCTATCAATTACAATAAGCTTGAATTGCTGCGATTCAATAGTACTCTTAATAAAGTAGTAGGATATACCGATTTTGGAATAAAATATGCAGAGGATCTTAACAATAGAACAGAATGGTTGCACAATCAAGCGTCTAAGGCTCTGGCGGATTGTAGACGATATGGTAATCAGTTCTTTCCTTATCTGAATGTAACAGGTAAGAAGTAAACCTATTTTAAAATGTAATATACATTATTTATGTCATATGTATGTTAAAATAAGCTGACATTTATATTATGCTTGTGGCGTTACTGCATGATTTTCAGTAAAGACATGAAAATGATTATTGATACACAACAAGGTCCACTTAGAAACTACAGCTGTTTCTTTAACTCCCCCCAGTAAAGCCACATGTTCAGCTCAGGTCAGTCAAGCAGGTCAGAGGCGATCATCCTGCCATGTTAATATGCAGTGCCTACGACTTCTACCCCAAACTCATCAAACTGACCTGGTTGAAGGATGGCAAACCAGTGACCTCTGATGTGACCTCCACTGAGGAGATGGCTGATGGTGACTGGTACTACCAGATTCATTCCCATCTGGAGTACATCCCAAAATCAGGAGAGAAGATCTCTTGTATGGTGGAGCATTCCAGCTTCAGTAAACCCATGGTGTATGACTGGGGTAAGAATTAACTTTCGGTTAGGGTTGAGGGATAAAACGTGGAAGACTCTAGCATAGCTAACAGCATTTCAGTTGTGCACAGATAGTATTTGCTGACTTGAAAGAATATGGTGAAGGGTAGAACTGGAAACTCAACTAAAAATGGATCCTCTTCTTCTATGGATGCGAGACTTTCCTTAAATATAGAATAGCACATAATTCGCTAGCTCTCTGAGATTCCTAATCTGATGTGATTGACTTCATGTACGTGTTTGAAAGATTAGAGTTTTTTGTTGGATTTGGTTTAGCTATTGACACAATAGAATGTGCTTTAAGGGTCCAGTGTAGAATCGGTTAGGCCTTGTGACATAAATGCATTTTAAGTAAGCAGTATCACACCACAGTAATCATTTTCGCCACAGGATCCATTCCTTACAACAGCCATGGTATGAATAGATGTGAACAGAAATGCAATTTAAATAATTTGTACAAACTTACCTGTTACCTATTTAACAGATCCCTCACCTCCTGAATCTGAGAGGAATAAGAGTGTGATTGGGATTTCTGGGCTTGTGTTGGGCATTACCTTAGCAGCTGCTGGCCTGATCTACTGCAAAAGGAAATCCTGTAGGAAGCCAGAGGTCAGATGGTGGTCCCAGATGGTTTTTTTTTTGGTTTTTTTTGTAATAAAATATGAGAGACATATAATGTTTTAAAATATTGTTAAGATAGTTCAATAATATGACATAGGTATCATAAATCTCCATCACACATTAATTATGCTGTTCTTCCTCCACTAGGTTCGATCTAATTTGCCACTCAGCGAGCCTTACTAAGTGGAAGTTTGCTTTTGTCGAAGATTATACCCCATGTTATCTGTAAAGACATGTAACTGGCAGCAATAGCTGCATCACATTTGCCTGGGAATAACCAGTTTTCTAATTATTTTCTGAATGACGACCATTTTGATGACTATTCTCTGTAACAGATATGAATTTTAAAAATTCTTTGGAGAATATTTCTATCTTGTATACACAAGTGAGCATTTTGACTTTAGTAGTCTGACCACTGAACTGATTAATCAATTGTCTGACACAACCGTAAATGACAACACTATATATTTGCACTGGGTTTAATATTTTGTATAATATGTAAAGAGATAATACTATAAATACACACATGACTGCTGTCCCTTTTGAAATGCACCTCTAGTAATCATAATAATAATAATTGCTCTTTCATAACATTTTGAGAGAGAAAAATAATGATTGACTGATTGATTGATTGATTGATTGATTGATTGATTGATTGATTGATTGATTGATTGATTGATTGATTGACTGGTACATTGAATGTTTGATCCACCCGGAAGATATGTGTGGCAGATACAGTGCATAAAATACAGTCTCAGCACAGAATATACCACTGAGCAAATACATACTTTTGCAGCGACAGATACAGGAATGATTTTAAATCTGTCCATTCTCAAAGCCAGTCACAAACATAAACATATAAATAATGATAGCTCTATGCGAAAGCTAAGTTTTTAACTGCATATTGAATAAAAGAAGGCTTTGTTTGATTACTGTGAACCCCATAAGTAAGTACTGACACTGGGGAGTGTTTCCCATGATAGTGTGTGGTTTTGTACATTTTGGTCATTTGTGAATTTATGTTGGCCTGTTTTGTGAGTTCTTGTGTTGAACATATGTTACTGATCAAATTTGATATCCCAGCTACATGACTGAAAGAAACATGACCAAATCTATTAATTCTGTTTCTAATCATTAAAATGAATTTTACTTTTTAAGAGACCGTTGGAATTATTTTCTATTTTAGCTGAGGATGCACCTGGTAGTGGTAAACTGGTGAGCTAGTAATGTAATGTACTGTACTGTAAGTCTTTAAAAAAAAAAACTGTATACAAGCTTTCATGTCCGGGGAAAATAATAAATTGATTCTTTCATTAGAGGTCAATCTGCTGCTCCTTTTTTCATTACAGTCTCATATACTTTATAGCAGGTTGATCTGAGTGTACCTTATATAGTGAATTTGCCGGCTGAAATGTGTTTCTGCATGTATATTTAAAGTTTTCATGAGATAAAGTCCCGTTCCCTCTCGTGATTAAATCACACAGGCTAGTGCTACAAGTACTTGATATACCAAGCTCAGATTTCATGTGAGTTTGCTGACTTTTAACCTTAACAATAACAGCATTTCCTCATGCCACAGTAATGCTGTTGACAATGTTTTCATTGTTGCCTACTCTACTGGCAAAGGTAAGAGGAACTCACAAGTTCCATTGTCACACCCTGTCCCTTTCTGTCCCTCTCCGTTCCCTTTTCATTTCATTAGTTTATCACTTTGTCTCCCTCTAGTGATGAGTCTGGGTTCTGTTCCTCTTGTTTCCCCCTCTTTTCCTTAGTCTTGGTAGAGCCCAGTGTTGCCTCCTGATTTCCTTGTTTAGTCCTTTTAGTTCAATCATTGTACACACCTGTTCTTAGTTTGTTAAGCCTCATTTAGTTCTGTATTAATACTCCTACCAGGTTTTCCCTGTTTCTTTTGTTTGTGTTGTTTGGTGTTGGTTCTCCTTTTGCACGAATTTCTGAAGACGGTTCTGTGTAAATTTTGATACTCTTTGTTATGCTTATTGGAAATAAAGCAACAATTGACCTGCATTTGCATCCAGCCTCTTTCTTCAAGTGTGACACGTATTCATGTTTGAAATATCTCAGCTGACAGAATTATCTTCAGAGGGTTTTTATCTTGGTTTGTCAGTTTGGAGAATCCCTAAACCAATCCCAAAACCTCATATACAGATCATCAGAATTCAAACAGCAGTCTTAGTTGACATATTGATAACATACAGAATTTGAGTCAGAGCCTTCCTATGAACCATAGAGTCTACTGCTAGAGGAGGGTTGGATACACAATACACTTCAGAAACATTGTAGACCTGTCTTGATAAACTGTCATTCAAAAACTGGTAAAGACTCTTGTTTTGTAATCATGACTGCAGATAAGTTTTAACTGTGAGTTGTTTGGCATTATCTCTATGGGTTTACATTGTAGCTGCATTATCTGATCTGCCTGTGCCCTCCTACCATGAAAGACAGTACCATGCCTTGCCAACAGTGCAACAGTGGTGTCACATGATACTTGTTACATTCACAAAGATTAATCTAATTTGATCTATCACAGAGTGTTATCAATTCAGTCACCTTCACGTGTGATGACTATTTTCATATAATTCAGTGACAAGACTGTGTGTGTGTGATTACAGATGGAGAAGATACAACATGGTTCATCAACTGCGAAAACATTGCTTAATGTTAGATTACCACAAGGTGGCAAAATATCCCACAAGAGAATCACAACTGCAGCAAACTTTTGTACAGGGATTATAAAACCTGCTAGTCGACATTATTTGATGCACTCATGTGTAGTTACCAGAGTCACAAATATTGCACATTTTCCCTCATCAGATTAGTTGACCACTGACAGAAAAAGTTCTTTGTCTATCCAGTGGACATAGTCAGATGGTAAATATTCATTGCATTTCATTCAACAGATTTATTCCATATTGTATATAGCACCAAATGTCACAAGGCTGGTGAAGAAGGCTAAATGGTTTTGTAACTCCAGCTAACTGTGATTACTTTGCATCATGCCATACTTCTGTAGTCCAAACAAAAGGTTTAAAATACTAGAAATCATAAAGAAAAAAAAAACAACAACAAAATAAAGTGCCTTCAAGGGCCCACAAAATTCAATAAAAAAATCTTTATTTCCAATGTTTTATGCTCTTTGGTATCAGAGTTTTCAGTATCAAAAATGTGGGGCATTTAGAAAATTCTCACAGTCCACATTGCACAATGACTTAGCAACAGTGGTGTCAGAATTAAAAGAATAATCCCATTGGCTGATGGAACTAGAGATTCATGAGAAGGAAATGTGTTTATGCTCCTCAGAAAACCAGAAAAACTTTGTCGGTGCTCTGGATGACTGTGACTTCAGCTGTGACTACTTTAAAATAATGAGGTTCTTGACTGTAATTTTCATCTGTATAAATTTCTTTTTCAAGGATACCAGCCAATGTGAGTACTTGAATGTTCATTATATGGTTAAAATTTGTTGTTAAGGGAACTAGAGAATGTGCCATTTCTGCTTCAGCTTTGAAAAATGAGCAAGGATTCTCTACCAGATTGGTAAAGAATTGCTTAAAGTAAATATGAAAAGGATCAGCTGCTCCATGTCTAAGAAAAAGAATATCGTGACAATGTATTCCAGTTCATTTTCTAAACTGGTTATTCTTCCTTCTGTTTTGCAGATCTTCACGCTTTTGACACAGATGAAATTTGCAGTGACACAGCTGATGCTGATGAATTAACCTTTCAGTATGATGAGGATGAAATAGGTTATATTGATTTCAAGTCTAAGGAGTCAGTACTCACACTACCAGCTTTTGCAGACCCCATTCCTTTTTCATATTACTTTGATGTCATAGCTGAAATTGCAGACTGCCACAACCGGCTACAGTTAGCAAAAGACAACTATGTGAATCCACCTAAACAAAGCGGTAAGTTAAAGATTTTGAAAAACAACATATTACAGAGATAACATACTTTAAAGGGATCATTGTTTAAATAATGCTGTATGTGTCCTGACATATTATCTACTACAAATAGAGAAGTGTTAAATTAACTCAGAAAACGTGAAATTCACAGCGTCTGTGTAATCTACACTGTGTTAGTTCAACTGTCCCAAGTTGATTTAATAATGGTAAAATTGATAATCAGAAAAATTCTGCAAAAATTTAAACGCCTCACAAAATATCCACATTCTCTTCAATGTTAGACGTATTAATATCTATTATGATATCTATAATTCAGCTACTAATTCAGTGATTCATTAAAATCACACTATCAGTTATTAAGTTTTGATTCTTAATGCATTATGATGACAGATAATTGCTAAATTAGTCTGTAGTGACTGATGATATCCTTATGAAGAATCTGAATAAATCATAATCTGTTTTATTTTCAGTCTGGCATGAATTTACTCAATATCCAATTTTCATCCTATATGGCCAAATCAGTTTAAAGTAAAATATTTCTGGAGCAGTACTAATAATATGACTATGAATGCGTGGCTTATATAGGCACTTTTCCGAATACCAAGGAGCCTAACAGACTAAAGATGGTAAAATTTCACACAAAAATAAATACAGTTACATTCAGGGCATATAAATACAATGTAATATAATAAGAAACAACAGGTTTCTGCATAACTTCAATAGGGAAGTACCAAAAATCAAACTGAATGTTAAACAGAATGCCTAGTACCACTCTGAACTGAATGCTAAGTACTATACTTAGTACAAACAAAACATTGCTTATCACTTAACTAAGATGTTGAAGTCTGGTGTGTTCATCAAGTGAGAAAGATTTCATTAGAGGTGGTCTTGGTTCCCTGCTTTTCAAAAATAGGGGAGTTTGTATGGAATTTTGAGAAAGTTCAATACAAGTTTGGAAAAATCAAGAAACATCAATTCTATCCATATGCCACTTGGCTAAAAATGAATCTGTGAGGTTCACACCTGATTTCATTCATGACTGATTCTAACATTGCTTGCAGATCCTCCCAAAATCGTTATTTATTTCAAGGATAATCTAAAGCCAGGCAAAGAAAACACATTGATCTGCTATATGACTGGATTCTACCCTCCTGCTGTTAAAGTAACATGGACAAAGAACAATGTGAATGTCACAGAAGGAATGACTCTGGGTCGCTATACCATTAACGATGATGGCACCTTTGCTGTGTTCTCTTTTCTGAGAATCACTCCAGAAGAAGGGGCCATCTACGCCTGCACTGTTGAACACCAAGCTCTTTTCCAGCCCCAGACCAGAGAGTTGGGTGAGACAATAAATTGGTCTGATGTTGTATAAGTGCTTTATATTTGTATTGTAACACATATTTGTACAGTTTAATGTGGAAAGTATGAAATTTAACACATTCAGACAGAATTGAGGAGAGACCTCCTTTGAGTCTGACAGTTTGGAAAACCATATGCATGTTCAACAAATCTATAGTCTGAATTATAGCTGATTTCTCTGAAATGAAATTTAAAGCAAGTATTTACATACTCATGTGGTGAAGAATTGTAAAATAGTTAACAATAGACTCTGCATTGTGTAAAATAATCAACGTAAGGTCATTTCATTCAAGACTGTGAGTGTGTGTGTGTACGTGCATATGTATGTGTCTTTTTTTTCTTTCTACAGATGTTGAGATAACCGAGCAACTTGTTGATAGCTCGTCATTGTTTTGTGGACTGGCTGTAATTCTAGGACTTCTGGGTATGGCTGTTGGTGCATTTTTCTTCAACAAATGAACAACATAAAGGTGCAAATAACAGGTGTTTACAATCTGTTGAAACCAAATAAAACTGTATGGTTTGACATGTGTTAACCTACGCATGTCTGTTTTGTTTTACTGTATGTTCTGTGACTTGTTTCAGGTTTGACAATTACAAAGATTAGTTTTTAAAATTAAATGTGAAAGACATAAAATATAATTTAGACATTTTTAAACACCTCCTACACTGAAAACAGCAACAGTATTTTCTAACATATGGAATTTCTAGTTGTGTTCTGATTTGGTGCATTTTTATGGGAGATGTTTGTACTTCGTACAAAGTGAACACATCAAATATAAAGGCTGTGTTTTCTGTTTACCAAAGCAATGTGAAATATGGAATAAGAACTAGACCCAGAGTGATTTTAGCCAGTTGTGTACTTTGTTCATATGTATTTGCAGACAGCAAGTCAAATATTCAGGGCCTTATAGTGCTACTATTGGGGGCTTATAGGGAACTCTTATTCACACAATGTTGTTTCCTTACAAGACTGATTCATTTAATTTTTTTAATCAAATCAACCGTTTTCATTTGTCAATGACATTTTGGCAGATTGCACCTTTGGTTACATGCTGTGTAATATTGACATGCTAAAGATGGTTGCATGCAGTTTTCCATTATTCATTACACTTAAAACAGGAAATGTTTCTTGCTGAAAAGAAATTTGAACATTCATGATGTTAGTTTGAATCCCAGTTGTCAGTATCCCCTTCTCATTTTTACAAAAAAAAAAAAAAAAAAAAAAAAAAAAAAACCCTGACTTTATACACTTGAAGTCCTGTTGTCACACCCTGGTTCTCTTTCCCATGTTGTGAATCCTGTATTGTGATTCCCATTTCATGTCCTGTAAGTTTCAGGAAGTCTTTTCATGTTTGACAATAAAATGGAGAAAAATCTATGTGCATCCAGAAATTCCTTCAAGCCATGACCATTAAGTTGACTTGAGTTTTACAAGCCCTACAGCAGCACCTTTGTGTAATTGGAATCCTATCCAGTAGTACATCCAGTGCCATAATCTACTCTTCCTGTGCATTACAGACAAAAAGTATTGCACTGGTATTGAGAAGTTTCAGAACTACTTTGTTAGACTATGAAAAGGAGACAAATAGCTCATTAAGACTACATGCAAAAAATTTCATGAACTTTAAATGCATGTCTGGATTATGTGACCAGGTGAGGAGGAGGAGGGTAGATGAAAAGGGCACCCCCTGGGACAACATATGTACCGACAACACCACTTTGGGAATTTCGTCCAAAGAAATAGTTTTATACCTAATCCTTTGATACAGTAAGTATTGCACAGGTCCTTTATTGTAAAGGAAGAGCAGAGATGTGGTTAAGTATCAGAGTCAGTTTTTCAAATTGCTGTAACGGAAGAAAGAGCTGCAAGAGAGTTCATGCAAGGAGAAGCAACTTTATTCAAATACTAAATTTAATTTACTGTTTAATAAACCAAAAAAAAGTTTTAAACAAAGTGTTTGCCTACAACGGTCACTAAGGTTACCAGAATGTTATACAAGAGGGGCACCAAAAACAGGCTAAGCCAGCTGCTGAGGGGACTAATGGTGAAATTACCTGCTGGAAAAGGATCTACTTACCACCGCCACACATGATCGTGAACATGCACAGTCACACGTACACGGTGCACACACCCACACTGCAAAGAAGGTGCAAGAAAAGCACATCAATTAAGCATGCAGTGGCAAGGGTTAATGGTGGGGGTCCCAACGATAAACTTCCCCTCAGCACGACCACCAGACACTGAACACTTGCATCAGTCGGAAAAACAAACTAAATACGAGAGCAGTTGGTTTACAAAATAATGGGAAAAAAAAAGTCTAGTAAACGATAACTCGTGTCCAACACAGTAAAGCAGGCAAAACAATGAAATAGTAAAACAAAGAAATAAATCCAAACAAGCAAAACTAGAAACCATAAAGCAAGCGAACAAAACAGTAAAGCCAGCGACACAACTACAAAAGGCAAAACATAAAGCAATAAGGCAAAACAATGAGGCAAAACAAACCAATAAAGGCAAAAGCAGTAAGGCAAAACAGCAGTGGCTGTAAACCCAAAAGACAGCAAAACTCTGATTAAAACTTTCATTCCAGTAAAACACACTGATAAATGGTTCAATGCAATTTACCTTGGTGCCGCAGGGTAATGCTACGCCGTCGTGAGCAACCGCTCTAAAAAACTAGGTCGGCTAAAATGAAAGCATGGCAAGTAACAAGTAGGCGAACGTGAGGCACTCAATTAGCCTTAAAACATACCTCCTCAAACTGGACTACCAGCGAACCACGAGGTGAGCAGAATCAGGGATCCTGCAAAACATTGCTCGTTAGCTAACACAATGAACCTCATTCAGATGATCAAATGGCTACACAGCACTTACCTATGGTAAAACTTGCTCTACCAAAGCCACGACGTTACTTCTAGCAACCTGACTGTTCATAAAAACCACCATCCGCAGCACCGGAAACCCAAGAAAACGTTCTCTCAACTGGATGAGGTGTGGCTATTTATAAAATGGAATTAAAATTGGGTAAATGAGTGGGCGTTCCCAAGGTAAAAGTATGGCACAGTACTTGCCATTAGGGGGAAACCTTCTCCCCATTACAATCACTATAATTGACCACCATCATTAGGCCAAATCATTCTAATTTATTCAGTACATGTTTGATTCCTCATATCCATACTGAATTCATGAGTGGTTACTGCATGTGTGGCGAGGGGCAACACAGGGGGAAATGAGGAAAAGAGACAACGCCACCTGGGGACTTACACAGGAAATACCATTCCAAAAACCTTGAGTACTGTTTTGAAAGATAAAGGCACGCAGACTCGTACTGATAAGACAGACGTGTTCAGAATAAACCAAATAGTTTATTAAAGGAATCAAATTAATCAAAAAGCAGGGACTGGAACTGCTGGGAAAAAAGGAAACCAAAACAACCCAAAGACAGGAGTCTAGAAATACAGGGAATAGAAACACTTTAATTAAACAAGTCTTCATGAAACTAAACACAGTATTAAACCCTAACAATATATAAAATACCAGCCCACCGGAAACTAAACTGGATCTGAGGCCAATTGTGGAGAGGCAGACTACAATGAGCAGTGCCCAGGAGTGCTACCCTTACCAGCACCACAGCAATCCTCACCGCAAAAAGAGTAGTGCAATCTACCTCTGTGACCCAGTGCGCTTACACACATGCAGCAAGTGAAGGGACCCCCCTGCAACATGGCGCTCTGTCCACTAAGAGGAAAAAAAAGGAACTAATACAAAAAGAATCACTAGTAATCCAGTAGGCCTCAACAAGGACAAAACAATGGTAAAACAAGGACAAAGTGAAGGGCGAAACAAGGACAAACTAAAGACAAAGAAATGGCAAAACAAGAGCAAACTAAAGGCAGCTAAAAGCAAAAAAGACAACTAAAAGGCAAAAGGCAAAGCAAAACTACTAGAGGCAAAACTAAAAGCAAAAACAGCAGCAGGTAAACTGCCTCGGGTTTTAGGTGCCAACACACAGGATCCCTCCAAGCTGGTCAAGGCAACTACAATAAACAATATCAATGCAAATCCTTTGCTTGATAGTATAACTGACTATTAAAGGGCACATACCTTGGGAGCTCAAACACAAAGTATATTCTGCCAACAGGTCAAATCAAGGATCTTCTCAGAAACACCAAACACCACCAGCCAATGCAGAGACAAAGAGGCAGGAGCAAAAAGGGTGAGCATATACTACCAGGTGTTTTATATAGCCCAGCTCTACACAGGAAATTGGCTGGGGACACAAACAAGCCTAGGGCTGCGTTCACTATCCCTAAACGTGGATACTACTTTGGTACTAGGGAAGCATTCCCCACCACACATGGAAAAGTAATGTCTTAATTTCTTAACATCTTCATTTCTCAGAACAATATACCTATCATGTGTGTTACTCGGCCTGACACTCAGTGAGCTCCCATGGAAACAAATATCCAATGAAAAATTTTTGTTGCACCAACTGTCTCCATAATGTTACATACAAATCTAGGCCTTTTCTGAAGTATGACTCATTAGTTTTTCTAAAACCAAGTAAATATACTGTATAAATGACAGTTGTGGGTTAATTATTTAAGCTGAAGTCATTGCAATTGAGGCAGATTAATTTACCTGGTTGTTAAATATTTACTTGAAATAGTTTGGCCACTCAAGTTTAAACAGGACTTTAAGGCTGTTTTTTAATTGCTGTTTGTTCGTTTTGGCCCCATCTTGAGACCAGCTGGTGGTTATGGGCCTAATTACTATGCAAAATGTTATACAAAATATGAAACATGAGATTAGATATTTCTTGCTCTGTTGCTGAAATATTACACCTAACCTCGGTAATCCTAGGCTCACTCATAGGTCATCATTTCAATAAGAATCCAGGTGAATTATATTCAGAAATACAGAAAATACAGACCTGAGGCTCAAAAACGCTGACTTAACAACATGGCAGATAACAAAGTTTTCTACATATATTTCAGCCAGAGTAATTGGGATAATGAACAAGAGGAGAAAATTATAATCAGGGGAGGTTGAACATGTCCAGGTTGGAAGCACTAAAACAGCAGCTGAATAGAAGCAGGTCTTACTGTATCATAATACAAAAAAATCCCAGATATTAGTTCCTTGGCTTAATAAAACCTAAACAAAATAATGTGTGGGATTGGATTGGAAGAGAGAGCAAAAGAGCTGCATGGTCACAAGTGACTCATTTTGCGCATTGCACTGGATGGGTCAGAGTGTGTAGGTTTTTAAGAACAGTGACTTTCTTCAGTCATCATGCTACAAAAGACTAATTTAGTGAATGCACTCAAACTGACAACATGCCCCTGCTGGGCCTCTTTCAGATTAGCATTATAGTTCTGCTTTCCAGTTTAGCTGGAACTGGTAAGTTCTTTAAATATCTGCCATACAATATTTGAAAACTAAATTTACTTACAGTGTTTTTCACTGAATTTTTTTAGATTGAAACTGTTAATTGGATGACGGCGTCCAATGAAGCAGTCATTTATCATATTGTTTTGTTAATATACTGGTAGAAAGCATTAGGCTGATTAAGCATGATGCTGAAGAAAAAGCATGATAGGGTGGTGTTCATTACTAAACATATGTATTCAGTGTCATAAATTATCACAACACAACAGTAATGTTGTGTTGTTTTTACATTTGATTGCTGTGAAGATTATAGAATCCTCTTTAATGGCTGTCCTAATTAGACTATAATGTTTGTTCAATGATCAGCTCCTATTATTAAGCCCCTCCGTTGATGACTATCATTAGGTTACATTATATTTGCAATGATATTAATTTGTGGTTCTCTTTAACAGAAGAGTATTATGCTTACCAAAAGGTACGGTGTGCCAGCTGGGATATGAGAACTGCGGAGTTAATTATCTCTGAGTACTTTAACAAGATTGAATACTTAAGATTTAACAGCACTCTGAAAAAGTTCACTGGATACACAGAATATGGAATGTCATTGGAAAAGAGGCTGAACAATGACACTAAGGTCCTGCACAGAGTGTCTATTGTCTTGAACGCCTACTGTAAACACTATGGTTTAGAATATTATCCTTATGTAAATAAGAGAGGTGAGTTATAATATCAGCTGAATAATTATGTTTAGTTTTGAATTGTTTTATAGACATTATTTATTTATGTTAATTGCCATTATACTAAATCAGTATCACTGTAATGAATAAAAATATCCAAAGGGACACAGTTTGTGATGTATAAATCTTGTTTGGTTTCACAGTGCAGCCAGAAGTCAAGCTCAGATTAATCAAGCAGGCCAGTGGCAGACAACCTGCCATTTTATTGTGCAGTGCCTACAACTTCTACCCCAAAGCTATCAAACTGACCTGGTTAAGGGATGGTAAACCAGTGATCTCTGATGTGACCTCCACTGAGGAGAAGGCTGATGGTGATTGGTACTACCAGATCCATTCTCACCTGGAGTACATCCCCAAATCAAGAGAGAAGATCTCTTGCATGGTAGAGCATGCCAGCTTCAGTAAACCCATGATATATGACTGGGGTAAGAATACTTTAACACAGTTGCACATGATTATGCATGAATAATGGTTAAATTGCATAATGATCAAGCACATTCCATTCAAGCAGAAATGGGGATGCATTTATACCGTTTAAGGCATTTTAATATTTCACATATCACATTTAGTCTTTGTCACTATCCCTTCATATAGCCATCTTGATATCTTTTTTATCGTCACCAAAAACCTTGCAGACATTAGTTAGATTTGTAAAATTGTAAAATAATTTCTAATTTTAACCAGTACAACCACACTGCTTTTCACTGTATTGTGTGCAGTGGTATATGCACCACCAGAAAAAGGAATAAAAATAAAAAGCTGAAATAAGAAAAATGCGGTAAAATTCACATTACATCCTTTTCAAAATTTTTATCTGGTAGATCCCTCCGGTACAGAGAAAAAGAAGATTGCTGCAGGAGCCTGTGCGCTTGTAGTGGGGATGACAGTAGCAGGTGCTGGGCTATTACACTATAGAAAAAAATACAAAGGTCAGTGGGAACTGAAATATAGAAAATTGGACTTTGAGGTGCAGCTGAAAAACTCTAACATAATAAGTAAGAGTACACAAATCATATTAAGAACAGCCGCTATACTTTTTGTTTGGAGACCAGATGCATTGTAGTTTTCTACAAGATTTAGTTATTCGAATAGACTGACATGTTTATGCTGAACAATGAATAAAGTTGAAAACTGAAAAAAGAAAATTACCTGAACCTTGCTCATAAAGTGGGACTTTTTGTTGTTGTCTTTTCAGGACAGAATGTAGGACATATTTGGCTACCTACATTTACACGAGAGGCCACAGAAGGAAAAATATAATATACTGGTACACCTTTCAATCTGTAACCACTACTCTGTTTCTCTTCATTTCAAATGAAATTTCAGTCTAACCGTTTTGCAGATTCTTGCAGGATAACATCAAACAGGACAGTAAATGGAAAAACACCTTACTGATTAATGCTGCAGTGCTACAATGATCTTGTTTAAAGGACATTCAGCAACATAACGTGAAGATGACTGCCAGTACATTAAAAAAAATTGTTTTTCAGATCACATTCTGAACAATGGAATATTTCAAAAGTAATGTGAGCTTAGTCATTATCCTTAACTAAATTCAATTTCTATTTGAACTCAGCAATTAACAAACTATAAAAAGAACCTGTACTCAAAGCAACAATTTTTTATAGATATAAAATATAATGAGATTCAAAGGGTGGGAATTATACTTCCGCCACCATGCATTTTGCAAGCACAAACAGAAATATGTTAAGCCCTCTCTGACGCAGGATCTCTGATTTTTGTACATAAAACAAAATGAGAGAAAATACGTGATAAATGACTCAAGCTGTTACTAAATTCCTTCAACAGAAAATAATGATTTTATGTTGATTTCCTAGATTCTACTTTGGGCATATTTATGTTATGAAGTTTGTCAGTGTTTAATTATCCTGTTTTTTATCTCATGTCATTCTATGTCTGTTTGTATGTTTCATAGTGTATGACCTTAAACACATTAAAAGATGTGAAAACAAAAGCAGCTGTGTGAAAAACTAGATTTGTAAATGGCAGAGTATGTTTTACATGAACTGGTTCGACTGACTCTGCTTAATGACAAAGGTAACTCTGAATAGGGATCTTGGTAAAATAAAAGTACATTCAGCTTCAGACTGGCGAGTCATTCATTTTAAGTTATATTGCTATAATACATTGATATACTAACGTGTAACACAATGATTAAGGGTATGGATTTGCACCATTATAACTGCTTTCATTACCTTTGTAATGATTCCAATATTTGACCAACAGCCAAGAGTGCCATATGATTCAGGTGTACCAAGAGTGATTTCATAAGATAAAAAAAAAATAGACTAAAACAAATACTTGTGGGTAACTTCAATCTCCAGTCCTGCTTGAGAGTTTGTGAACCCTTTAGAATTTTCTGTATTTCTGCAATAAATATGACCTGAAAGATCATCAAATTTTCACACAAGTCCTAAAAGTAGATAAAGATAACCCGATTAAACAAATGAGACAAAAATATTATATTTGGTCATTTATTTATTCAGGAAAGTAATCCAATATTACATGGCAATATGTGAACCTCTAGAATTAGTGTTACATCCCAGGGGGAACAGGGTGTCTAGGGATATGATTTCAACACGTAGCATAAGGGAAACCAACCACCTGGTGCTGGTTTGGGATGGTGTGGTGACGAAAAGACACAGACACGGGAGTAATGTACAAAAAAGATACAAATATATACAAAACTATTTACAATAACACATACACACGGGAATGGGGAGAGGATGACAGACAGCGCCGAAGGAATGAACAGAGTAAAACAAAACAACCCTTACCCTATGCCAAGACACATCCACTCACCTACAAAACAAAGAGGTGGCAGAGCCAAAGAAAAACCTAACTACTCAAACTAACTACAAAACAAAACACGCAACAGTGGCACCCGCCTCTAACCTATCCCTAATACAAAGTGCAATAGTAGCGTTGGGATCCCCCACCCCACCTATCCTTCTTCCCACGATAACCAAAACAAACAAGCCGAGACGCAATTCCAGAAACAAAGTCAGCGAACGATAATACAAAGTCAAACACGATATGGGCAAGTTTGTTAAATCACGAAAAAGCAAAAGGGATAACGTGAGATCGAAATCTATACAGAACAGATCCAGCTACCTTAAATCTTGGTGCTCCGCTTCTGGTCGGCAGAGCCGAAAGGGGCACTCCCTTCCTGGTTGGTCGATCAGGGGGGTATTTCAGAAAGCAGGTTTAGTGAAAACTTAGTTAGTTAACTTAGAGTAAGTAGTAAACCTCCTAATAGAAGAGTCCTGTGGCTTCATTCTCCTAGCAAAACAAAGCCATAGGGCTCTTCTATTAGGAGATTTACGACTTTCTCTAAGTTAACTAACTCTGAGTTTTCACTAAACCTCCTTTCTGAAATAGCCCCCAGGAGTGAGGAGGTGGGGTGCAACACCAGGCCAGATGAAACTGACAGCACTTCACGCCACCGCTGGGTACCTGCGGCAGGAAAGTGGAGAAGGGAGAGGGAGAAAAACAAGACACAGCCAAAAACAAATGCACAGCGCACCGCATGTAACAATTAGCAGATCATTTGAAGGTGAAATTTGTGTCAGGTGTTTTCAATCAACGGGATGACAATCAGGTGTGAATGGGTGCCCTCTTTTATTTAAAGAACAGAGATCTATCAAAAGCTGATCTTTACAAGATAGATAGATAGATAGATAGATAGATAGATAGATAGATGACTTTATGAATCCCCGGAGGGAAATTAAGTCATCATAGCAGCCAGGTACATAAAAATACAAATAACAAACAGATGCATGAATGCAGCAGCTGACATGAATAAACAGTAAGACTAGTGAATGGGTGATTGTGAAAAACAGACTGATGGTTCGGTAATAAATAAGGGTACAGATGAAGGCATAAAATGCTGAAGATTAATAACATTCAGATATAGTCAGCGATGGAGTGTGCAAACAGCGAAGTGATTGGAATAATAAATAAATAAATGAGAAGGTCCCAGTTTGAAAGCAGTCCTGATATATTCAAGTGATCAGATATATTCCGTGCTCTGGTAGTCCTGATGTAACAAGAGCAGTGTGTTAAGAATAAATAGTGCAGCAAGTTTAGTCCACAAGCAGATCAGTGTCAGCAGGCCTGGCGAATGCAGATGAATTGTTAAGTTTGACCTCCTGGATAAGTCTCTTACTAAAGGTGCTCTTTAGCTTAGCAACCATGTTGTGTGGGGGATGGGAGGCGTTGCACAGGATCACCAGCAGTTTTGCAAGCATTCTGTCCTCCACCACCTCCTCCAGTTTGGCCAGCTGGGATCCAATGACAGACCCAGCCTTCTTTATGAGTTTATTCAGTCTGTTGGCGTCCTTTGCAGTGATGCCTTCTCCCCAGTACACTACAGCATAGAAGATGGTGCTCGCAACAACAGACTGGTGGCACATGTGAAGCATCCTATGGCAAACATTGAAAGCCCTGAGCCTTCTCGGGAAGTAAAGGCGGCTCAGACCCTTCTTGTAGATGGCGTCTATGTTGGTGGACCATTCCAACTTGTTGTCCAGTTGAACGTCAAGGTACCTGTAGGACTTGACGATCTCCACATCACTCCCACAGATGCATACTGGAGAAGGTGGGGCCTTCTTCTTCCTGAAATCCACCACAATCTCCTTTGTCTTGGCCACGTTCGGGGTGCCCCAATGTTACTCACCAGACATTTAGACACACAGCTCTTTAGCCTCAAAAACTGTGGTCTGTCTGTCAGGTAGTCCTCGATCCATGCTACCATGGGGGCATCAACCTGCATGTCCTCCAGTTTATCCTTCAGCAGTCTAGGCTGGATAGTGTTGAGGGCACTCGAGAAGTCAAAGAACGTGATCCACACCATACTGCTGGGTCTGTCCAGGGTGGATACGCAAACTGGGGGCTGTCTGATGCTCACCAGTGGTCAGAAATATGCCAGGGCCAGTCTCCGCATGACTTTCATTGCATGAGAGGTTCGTGCTATCGGCCTGTGGTCATTCGGGACTGTGGGACACCCCTTATTAGGCACTGGCACCAGGCATGATGCTTTCCACAGCACAGGAACTCTCTAGGTGCAAACTCATGTTGAAGAGGTGCTGGAGTACACCATACAGCGGGTCAGCACATGCCTTCAGCACCAGGGGGCTGATACCATCCAGTCCAGCAGCCTTGCCCTGGTGAAGTCTCACCAGCTCTCTCTTCACCTTGGCTGTGATGTGAAATCCAGCATGGGGAGTGGGGGACGTGGTGGGGTCAGCAGTGTTTGTCGGGGGGTGAGGCGTGTGAATGAGGGGGGTAAGGCCGAGCAGGGTCTGCAGCAGACGTCAGTGGGGAAAGTGGGGGTGGTGTGAACAAGTTCTGGGGCCTCCTCTGATGGTGTCAACGGTCCTGAGGGCTGAGTGAGTGGGCAGCTCAGAGGGACAGTGTGGGGGTGCCGGGGGATAGGGGGCGTGAGTAAAACCTGTTGAAAAACTTACTTCCTTCAGAATTGAGGGCTTTTCTCCGGCCGCAGTAGTCGATGGCTACAGGGTGATCAGCTGATCGTAAATATCTCTGTAAATATTTTTTAATCTTTTTGGGAAGTTTGGGAGTGCAGAGTCTGTAGTATATCTCCATCTTCCTCGTCTCTTGAAGGTTTCTATGTCTTCGTGCTCATAGAAGTGTCCAGCAAACACCATAAAAACATTTGAGAACTAGCATATCAGCATTCTAAAGTGCACTGAAGTTCCTCTGAAGGCAGTAAGTGGGCCAACTCTATTATTTATAGATATTCATAAACAGCTGTCATAATCAGTAGTCATACTCTTTATAGAAAAGAAAAAAATACTACCAAAAAGTCTGTCAGAGCCCACTCGTACAAATCTTACTTCTCTGTTAAATCTCAGCACTCACCACAAAACAGTTCCTTGACTTAATAAAGCCTAAACAAAATAATGTGTAGGTTTGGATTGCAAGAGAGAGCAAAAAATCTACATGCTGATAATGCTGATGTTGTTCATTGCACTGGATTAGTTGGTGCATGTAGGCTTTAAAGAGTGCTGTCTTTCTTCAGGCATCATGTTGCAATAGACTACCTCAGTAAATGCACTCAGATTGGCAAAATGCCCCAGCTGGGCCTCTTTCATATTTGCGTAATAGTTCCACTTTTCACTTCCCTGGAACTGGTAAATTCTTTAAATATTCACCTTACAAAAAGAGAATGCAAAAACCCACTCATTATTTCTATGGAAAGATTGAAAATGCTCGAAAACTTTACTTAGTAAAGTTCACTTGCAGTGTTTTTCATTGAAAATTTTTTAGATTAAATATTTTCATTGGAAGACAGTCTCTGAAGAAACAATTATTTATCATATCGTTTAATTAATGTATTGACAGAAGATATCAGGTTGATACTGAAGAAAATGTATGATATGATGTTGGTCATTACTAAACATTCATAAACAGTGTCATATGTAATCGCAGCGTACAGTGATGTTTTATCACTATTGTTAAATTGTTTGTTCATTTGTTTGTTTGGATGTCTCTAGAATCCTTTTTTGGTAACCATCATAATTAAACTATAAACTTTGTTTAATGATCAGCATACATATTAAGCCTCTCAGTTATGCACCATCATTAGGCTGCTTCATATTTGGGAAGGTAATTTGTGTTTCCCATTAACAGCTGGATATTATGCATACTGAAAGGTATGGTGCACCCTCTGGGATGTAAAAAGTTTACAGGATGTACAGAATATGAAATGACATTGGAAAACAGGCTGAATAGTGACTTTAGGTGTCTGGAGAATGTATAAATTCTCTTGGATACCTACCATAAACACCATCCTTATGCTGATAAGAGCGGTGAGTTAAACAGAAGAAACATGAAAAAAGTTAATGACATTTAAGTTTGGGTATACATAAGGCACGCATAACTCTGTATTATTTTTTGAAATTATTTATTCAATGCAATCACAATATATGTGCACTCAATCAGTATTACTGATGAATTATAAATATATTATGCTTATTATGCAGAAATCTTAGATTCTCTTATATTTTTAAGTTCGTACACTATGAGGTTTGCTAAAGTTTAAGTATCTCTTTTTTAATCTCATGTCATTTCATGTCTCTTTGTACAGTATATTTGTATGTTTCATAATGTATGACAGGAAACATGTTAGAATATGTGAAAACAACAGTAGATGATTGAAGAACTATATTTGTAAAAGCCATAGTATGTTTTGAATAAACCGGTTCTACTGACTGTGCATGATGACAAATGTAACTCTGAACAGGAATGTTTAGTAATATGAAAGAACATTTAGTTTCACCCTGGAAAATCACTCTTTTTAAGTTATATTGATTTGATATGTTGATATATTAATGTGTAATACAATGATTAAGGGTATAGCTTAACAGCATTCTAAATAAATCCAATTGTACTTGACCTTTGTAACGACTCCAATATTTCACAAATAGATTACCAGGTGTGCCATGATTCATTTGTACTAAAATTATAATGGCATTGTTTGGACTGCTAAATGGACTCAAGGGTGATTTCAATAAAAACTAGACTGAAACCACATACTGGTGAGCAACATCAATCTAAAGATCTTTTAATCTTTTTGGGAAGTTTGAGACTGCAGAGTGTGTAGTATATTTCCATCTTACTCATCTCTTGAAGGTTTGGATGCTTTCGTGCTCGTAGATTTGTCCAGAAATTCCCCTAAAAAACATTTGAGAACTAGTAAATCAACATATGAACAAGGACTGACACTCTTCTGATGGCACTGAGTAGACCAACCTCATAGTACAATACTCATTTATAGGTATTCACAGACAGTTGGCATAATCTTTTAAGAAAAAATGACCAAAAGGTCTGTTAGAGCCCACTTAAACAAATCTTACTTTTCTGTTAAAACTCAACACTCACTGAAAAACAATACTGTTTAAAGGCCTATGCTGTCTTGTGCCCTCCCTCAGCCAAACTTTCCAGCAAACATTTTGACATCTGTTATGGAAATACAGCCATTTTTTCAGAGATGAGGAGAAAAAATGAGCTCAGCCTCAGCAGTCGTTTTGGTAATGTGCAGGTGCATGAGCACTTAAGTAATAATAATGAGTAAAGAATTAATGAGTAATCTGTGATAAATTACTCTCTTTGAGTAAACACTCTAACACTCAAACTGTAACCACTCTAACACTCAAATGTGATAAATTTTGCTCTAATGTACTTACATCGTCAAGAGGAACTGTTTATATCATTGTGTGCAGATGTGGGTCATGTAATGCCACTTTTAGCTTTAAATAAAACACACATATCCAATTTGTGTTTGATGTATTTCTGTGCTCTGTATTTTCCCATTTACGTCAATCCAATCCACTAAATGTCCCCAAATTTACTCAGTGTGGCAAACTCTTTTCCACATTGCTTTAAAAATATGTATTAGATATTTTTGACATATATCTTTCCCTCTGCACACGAACTAACCCATATGCAGATGGTAAGAGAATTTCACTTGATTACCAGCACAGTTTAAAGATAAAAAACTCAAGGTATTGTAAGATGTATTAAATGATGTTCTCAGAATTAGTTTGGTGGTGTCATGCCCTGCTCATTTCTGTTCCTTGTTTCTTGTTTTTCCCCCCTAGTGGTCAGTTTTGGTTCTTTTATGTATACTTGGTTTTTGGTTCAGTCCAGTGTTTTGATTTATTCCCTGTTTCTCCCTTGGTTCATTCCTGTTTGAGTTCTGTTGGTTTAGCCCCATTAAGTTCATTCTATCCACCTGCTTTCAGTTAGTTTTCCTCATTTACCTGTGTTTTTATACTCCTTGGTTTTCCCTGTGTCTTTGTCTTGCATTGTTTTGGGTTTGATCCCCATGTCATGTTGGTTTGCTGTTTCCCCTGCTTTAGAAGACACTGCTCTGTAAGTTTTGTTAATTTTTTTTTAATCGTATCCTTTGGAAATAAAGAATCAACTAACCTGCACCTGCATCCAGCCTCTTTATCATATTGTGACAGGAGGCAACTGTAGTCTCACTGTGTGTTACATAACCAAAAATACTGTGTCATTCCTCTAAACACCAGAATTGATATACCTCTTGTATACACTTCAGTATTTTTTTTTTCTATCTGTATGAGTGAGTGTGATAGAAAATGCAGCAATAAACTCATTTTGAAAATGAAGAAGGATTTTGAGAATTGTGAAGAAATCCTGACTTTTTTTTTTTTACCTTTCTCAAATTATTTCTTCAGATCACAAGGGGTGCGGTTATGGAAAGCTGAATATCAGCTTAAAACAGAGTCAGAGCTTGATTGAGTCTCAGTAGACACACTTACCCTCCATGGTTGAGCATTGACTTGTGTCAACATATATAGTACATTCTCCATACCACCCTGCAGTTGTTACCCAACACAAATGATGAGCTCTGAGAGTCTGATCCTGATCATTTATTCTTAAATATTAGAGCTGTCAAACGATTAAAATAATTAATCGTGACTAATCACATCAGTTTGCGTAGTTAATTGTGATTAATCGCACATTTATCAGCTCAAATTTTACCCTAATGAAAGATCATTCAAGTATGACATGTCTATAAGCACTAGTGGATAAAATATGCTTCGTCCAAATGAATCTACTATTTTCCAGCAATTCACAAAAAGCCTACCACGCCAAGAGGAGTTTACAATAGCAGCTTAACATAAGACAATTCAAAATCAAGCTCCTGCTGCCCCCTCAGTTTTAACTATAGCCTCAGCCCTGGGCGATAAAATGATAGCGGTGTGTACTGCGATTGACACGTCATCAGCAGTAAGAAAACGGTTCAAAAGGATGTTCGACAGTAAACACATTAAACAAGTGTGCATTGTTCCGTTGCATGAACGAACCCTAAGCGCCACTGTTCTTATCTGTCACAGGATCTTCAGTTTTACCTAGACAAAATAAGACACAAGAGACTTCTGGGGGTGTTCCAGGAAGCGGGTTCAGTGAAAACTCAGAGTTTGTTAAATCAGAGCAAGTGGTAAACCTTCTAAAAGAAGAGCATTATGGCTTCACTCTCCCAGCAAAACAAAGCCTCAAGACTCGTCTCTTAGGAGGTTTACCACTTACTCTGAGTTAACTAACTCTGAGTTTTCACTAAACCTGCTTTCTGGAATACCACCCAGGTTGATGGTTCAGTTGCACCATTGACATCTGACACAGCAGAAACAATGTGGAGTGAGAAAATGAGTGCAGATGGTAAGGAAATTGTTGATAAAAGTAAGGCAGTAAAATCCAGAATTACGACACAGTATTAGGGTCACATTGGAGAAGAAAAAAATCTGAAATTTTGAGAATAAGGTCGTAATATTACAAGAATGACGTCGTAATTTTACAAAAAAAGTCATAATATTACG
Organism: Chanos chanos; assembly: GCF_902362185.1. NCBI lineage: Eukaryota > Metazoa > Chordata > Actinopteri > Gonorynchiformes > Chanidae > Chanos > Chanos chanos. The sequence continues at coordinate 54,656,806 of NC_044495.1, read as the reverse complement.
ACAATAAAGCCATAATTTTATGAGGGGAAAAAGTTATAATTTTAGGCTATGTGTTATTTTAGAGGGGAAATATCAGAAGAGCAGCCAGCTGCCTGCCTTAACATGACGAACGTAGAGCATCTTGTTAAGTTATACTTTTAATATAGGTTTCACAAATAACAAAATATGGTGTGGCCCAATACTCCGTAGTACAAAATGAAGTACCGGTAGTTAAATCCAACCTTCAAAAACAGGTCATTTAAAATTATCAATAATTATCAACATAGACAGAAAGGAAACATTCTATCATCTTTTTATTTCAGCCATATTGCTGTTTATTAAAAACAAACAAACAAACAAAAAAAGCACAGAGACACCTGCCACACTCCTTTTATCAGTGTGAAATAGCCTCTCTGCCTGCTATGCTACCTGCTGTTTTTGCTCCACCTCCTGTAAATGCACAGTATTCCACACAAAACAACAAAACACACATGCAGACATCTCTTGTCACAGGTATTGTTGTGAGGGTTGAAAACTGGGTGAAAGTGAAATCACTCTTAGAGGAATACCAGATCAGACTAACACCCTCAGTAACATTCACATTGCTTTTAGACCATGTCACTTTCACAGGAGGGGGGATAGAATCCAATTGCAAATACACGTATTTGCTGAACTCAGTTTCAATTTACTTCAATTCCATTTCTGGCTAAGCGGGAGGCCTGGATCCAATTCCTGGTCAATGGAGGATGGGCCTCTGATCCAGTGTCAACCTTCCACTCAGCCATGCTGCTAAACTCTATACTGACCATCAACAGGAGACAGCTTGAAAGGAACAACCTGGGAATTCAAAGAATGCTTCTTCTGAAAATGTACAACACAAAACATGAAACAGACCAGACTTTTCTACACTTTTATGACAATTTTCACTGCAACGTGGAAACATTCATAAAGTTAAGTCAGTTTTTGAGGGACAGCCTGCACATTATAGGCTAAGGGTAAGGCAAGGCGGGAGAACGTGTCCTCGACACCCTCCCTCTCCCATTGGTCGACTTCCCACCTTGAAGCATGACCCTTCAAGAGAGGGATTATCGCAGACACACATACCTCTTTGTGTAGAAGTAAGTACTAAAAGAGGAACTCCCGCTCTTTTAAGGAGACCCTCTTATCTCTCAGGTTCAGCCAGGGAAAAATAGGGTACTACCAAGACTGCATGGAAAAAAAAATATGCTACCAAACTTTATATGTTCATCTAGATTAGCAGAACTGCATAGCGCCATCATTTGGTAAGATCATCCTAAAATTGATTCAGTATGTATTTGATTCCTCATGTCCATACTGAATTCATGAGTTGTGACTGCATGGAAGAGTTACATTTTACTTTCTCAAAGTAATATACTTATCATGTGTGTTACTTGGCCTGACACTCGGTGTTCTCCTGTGGAAACAAATCTCCAGTGGCAAATTTTAGTCTCACTGACTGTCTCCATAATGTTACATACACATCTAAGCTTCCTCTCAGGGAGTGATTCATAAGTTTTTTCCAAAACCAATAAAGAAAATAAGTGAAAATTGTGGGTTAACTATTTAAGTAGAAGTTATCATATTTGTGGGTGATCATTTAGCCTAATTTACCTGGGTTTTTTGTTTTGTTTTGTTTCAATATTTGTTTGAAATATTTTGGCCACTCAAGTTTAAACAGGATTGTAAGGCTGTTTTGTAATTGTTATTAGTTCACTTTGGCTCCACCTTGAGACCAGCTGGTGGCCATGCACTTAATTACTATGCTCCACTGTCATACAAAATATTAAATATGAGATTAGATATCTCATGCTCTGTTGTGCATATATTACACCTAACCTCAGCAATCCAAGACTCACTTAATGGGTCATCATTGAAACAAGAATCCAGGTGAATTATACTCTAAGTCAACTTATTTGTCCAACATTTATTTGTATCTTGTATGTCTTTTAAAAGCAAAGTGCTCTATTGCATTGGTCTGGGTCAGTTTACAGGATTAATAATTAATATCAATTCAAAAGCAAATGGAAGCAGAGGTAGGCAGTAAGTTCAGAAGGTCATAAATCACACACTGGGTAATCATCGAAACCGGGAATGTCAGGCAAATATCAGAAGTCCAGCAAACTAGATCAGATTCGGATATAGCATTTTTCACATTAAATTACAGATCAAAATGATTCAGAATGATTGGTGGAATACTTAACAACTAACAATAATGTAACTGATGATGGGTTCTAAATATATCAGAGCAATTGGGATAATGAGAAACATATGAAATGAATAATCATTAAAGGCAAAATATGTTCAGGCTGGAGGGAATGAAACAGCAGCTGGCTGTTATATTAATACAAAATTCCCAAATCAAAATGCTTTGGCTCAATAAAACCTAAACAAAACAATGTGTAGATTTAGATTGCAAGTGAGAGCAAAATAAGGTACATGGTGATGAGTGACACCTTTTTTTCATTGCACTGGATTGGCCGCTGCATGTAGGCTTTTAAGAGTGCTGACTTTCTTCAGGCATCATGGTACTATAGACTAGTTCAGTGAATGCACTCAGACTGGCAAAATGCCCAAGCTGGGCCTCTTTCAGATTTGTGTTACAATTCTGCTTTCCATTTTATCTGGAGCTAGTAAGTTCTGCAAATATCTAACATATGATGTCTGAAAACTAAATTTGCTCAAGGTATTTTTTATTGATTTTTTTTTAGATTAAATATTTTTAATTTAGGAAATTCTCTAATGAAGCAATCATTTATCATATTGTTTTATTAGTACATTGGTAGAAAACATTAGGTTGGTGAAGCATGATAATAAAGAAAAAGTATGATATGATGTTAGTCATTACTAATACATATGTATTCAGTGTCATAAGTTATCACAACAGACAGTAATATTTTGTTGTTTTTTCATTTTCTTGTTGTGATGCATGTGGAGTCCTTTTTAGCAGCCATCCTAATTTAACTGTAATGTTTGTTTAATGATCAGTCACTGTTATGAAGCCCCTCTGTTATCGACTATCATGATAATAATTTGTGGTTCTATTTAACAGAAGGGTATTATGCTTACCAAAAGGTACGGTGCACCAGTTGGGAAATGAGAACTGTGGAATTAATTGTTTCTGAGTACTTTGAAAGATTGAATACTTAAGATATAACAGCACTCTGAAAAAGTTCACTGGATACACAGAATATGGAATGTCATTGGAAAAGAGGCTTAACAATGACACTAAGTATATGCAAAAACTATGGTCATGAATACTATCCTTATGTAAATAAGAGAGGTCACAAGAAACATCAACTGAATGATTATGTTTACTTCTGAAACATTTTATAGACATTATTTAGTGTTAATCACAGTACATGGACATAAATCAGTATCACTATGACTGCAATGAATAAAAATATCCAAATGGACACAGTTTGTGATGTATAAATCTTGTTTGGTTTCACAGTGCAGCCAGAAGTCGAGCTCAGATTAATCAAGCAGGTCAGTGGCAGACATCCTGCCATTTTACTGTGCAGTGCCTATAACTTCTACTCCAAAGCTATCAAACTGACCTGGTTAAGGGACTTTTAACTGGTGACCTCTCATGTGACCTCCACGGAGGAGATAGCTGATGGTGATTGGTACTACCAGGCCCATTCCCATCGGGAGTACAAATCAAGAGAGAAGATCTCTTGCATGGTGGAGCATGCCAGCTTCAGTAAACCCATGATATATGACTGGTGTAAGAATACTTTAACACAGTTGCACATGAGTCAGATTTAGACGTTGTCATCATCCCTATATGTCCATCATGTTTACTCTGCCTGTCTGACTTCTGACTCTGCATTTTGTAAGTTTTGAAACCTTTGGTTATGTTTAACTTTAATAAAAATGAACACTGACCTGCAAATGCATCCAGCCTCTCTCCACAAGCGTGACAGTAATGCAGGAGATTGACCTCTCAGCTATGTGATATGATTTCTCAGCTACGTGATTGAAAGAAACATGACCCAATCTGTTTGTTTTGTTCCTGATTATTAAGATCAATTTTGTTTTTTGAGAGTCCAGTGGCATTGTTTTCTATGTTTGTATGGGATGCTCCTGGTACTGTGTACTGGTAATGCACGATACAGTAAGTATTTAAAAAACAACTTTATACAGCTTGCATATCCAGCAGAAAGAATAAATTGATTCTTGCATGAGAAGTGGATATTTTACTCCATTTTTTTCATAAAAATCTCATATATTTTACAGCAGGTCCATCGTGGTACACCATATATAATGAGCTTGCAGGCTGAAATATGTTTCTGTATGTATATTTGAGTTTTGTTAGAAAAAACATATGCATGTATGTTACACGTCCAAAATATCACAGCTAACAGAGATACCCACTCAGAGGATTTTCTCTTGGTTTGTGTCAGTCTGGAGAGTCCCTAAATCATCTCAAAATCTTATATATAGATCATCAGAGTTCAAACTAGTCTAAGTTGAGTCTAAGTTGATGTATTGATAATATACAGAATTTGGGTCAGAATCTTGCTATGAACCATAGAGAGACTGTTGCCGAAGCAGAGATGGATACACACTGGTGCACTTCAGAGACATTGCACACTTATAACTTGTCTTAATAAACTGACATTCAAATAACTGGCAAAGATTCCTGTTTTGTAATAAAAAGTCCAAAAATGTGGACTTTTCATGACTGCAGATAAATTTCAACTGAGAGGTGTTTGGCATTATCACTGTGGGCTTAGATTGCAGCTGCGTTCTCTGACCTGCCTGCAATCACCTACCACGGAAAACAGTACCATGGCTTACGAACAGTGCAATAGTGGTGTTACATAGTGCTTGTTACATTCACAAAGATTAATGTAATTTGATCAGTCACAGAGGAGTTCTGTCAATTCAATTACCTTATCTTTCGATGACTATTTTCATTTAATTCAATGACAGGACTGACTCTGTGTGTGTGTGTGTGTGTGTGTGTGTGTGTGTGTTTGTGATTACAGATGGATAAGCTACATGATAGTTGGTGAATTGCAAAAATATTGCTTAATGTGATATTACCACAAGATGGCAAAAACCACACAAAATAACAAGAGATACACATATAGTCGACACTTTCTAAAGAACTACTGTGTAGTCACCAGAGCCACACATATTGCTCAACTACTGATAGTAAAAAAGTTCTTGTTCTATCCAATGGACATGGTCAGAAGATTGTGGTCAATATTCATTGCATTTCATTCACCAGATTCATTCCATATTGTAATATTCCATACTAGGTGCATAAGTGAGCAACAGAATCATATATATCCAAATAATTCTTATGAAAAGCATAGAATGCATGGAAGGGTCTGTAATGAGAAAGAAAAAATAGGTGGGGTTTTTAATTATAGTTACAGTACATCCAAGATAACAATAACCAGATGAATATAACTTGCTTGTATTATGCTTATATTATTTTGTTTTATGGTCTTCTATTCTCTTCAGTATCAGTGTTCAGTATCAAAAATTTAGGCCCCTAAAAAAATTCTCACATTCCACACTGAGCAATAACTTAGCAACAGCAGCATCAGAATTAACCTAATAATCCCATTGGCTGATGGAAAACAGAAATTTATGATAAGGAAATGTGTTTATGCTCTTCAGACAACCTTTACTTTGTTGGTGCTCTGCATGACCGTTACTTTAGTTGTACTATCATATAATGAGGTTCTTGACTGTGATTTTCATCTGTATACATTTCTTCCTCATGGATACCAGCCAGTGTGAGTACCGGAATGTTCATTATATAGTTAAAACTTGTTGTTCAGAGAACTAGAGAGTGTGCAAGCATAAAAAAACATCAGAAGTGTAGAATTTCTGCTTCAGCTTTGGAGAATGAGCGATGATTCTCTAACAGACTGGTAAAGAATTACTTAAACTAAAAATGAAAAGGACCAGTCACTCCATTTCTAAGAAAAAGAATATCGTGACAATGTATTCCAGTTCATTTTCTAAACTGGTTATTTCTCCTGCTGTTTTGCAGATCTTCATGTTTTTGACACAGACGAAATTTGCAGTGACACAGCTGATGCTGATGAATTAACCTTTCTATTTGATAAGGATGAAATAGGTTATATTGATTTCAAGTCTAAGGAGTCAGTTCTCACACTACCAGCTTTTGTGGACCCTATACCTTTCTCATATTACCTTGGTGCCATGGCTGAAATGGCAGACTGCCACAACCGGCTACAGTCAGCAAAAGACAACTATGTGAATCCACCTGAACAAAATGGTAAGGTAAAGTGTTTGAAAAACAATATATTAGATAGAATAATTTAAAGGATCATTGTTTAAATAATGCTGTACCTGTGCTTACATATTGTATACTGCAAGTAGAATAGTGTTAAATCAATTCTAAAAATGTGAATTTAACACTGTTTGTGTAACCTACGCTCTGTTAGTTCAACAGTCCTGAGTTCATTTACAGGCAAATTTGCTATGCTGAACAGTTCTATGAAACTTTGCACTGCCTCACAAAACATCCACTTTCTCCTCAATGTTAGATGTATCAATATCTATTATGACACCTATAATTCAGCTACTAATTCAGTGATTCATTAAAATCACACTATCAGTTATTAAGTTCTGATTCATAATACATTATGGTGATAGATAATTACTAAATGAGTCTCTAGTTACTGATGATATCCTTATGAAGAACCTATTTAATTTTCAATCTGGTATGTATTTACTCAATTTCCAGTTTTCATCCTATATGGCCAAATCACTTTTAAGTAAATATTTATAGGCCATTACTAATAATAAGATTATGAATACATGACATATATAGGCACATTTCCAACTCCCCAGGATGCCTAATAGGCTAAAACTGAATTTCACACAAAATAAATACAGTTAGATACAGGACATATAAATGCAGTGTAATACAATACTAAACAATTGGCCACTGCATAACTTGCATAGGGAAGTACCAAAAATCAAACAGTATGCCTCTGAACTGAATGTTAAGCAATAAGCTTAGTACAAACAAAACACTGCTTATCACTTAACTAAAATGCTAAAATCTGGTGTATTCATCAAGTGAGAAAGATTTCATTAGAGGTGGTCTTGGTTCCCTGCTTTTCAAAAATAGGGGAGTTAGAATGGAATTTTGAAAAAGTCCAATATAAGTTTGGAAAAATCAAGAAACATGAAGGAATTTCATCAATTCTATCCATATGCCACTTGGCTAAAAATGAATCTGTGAGGTTAATACTTGATTTCATTCATGACTGATTCCAAAATTGCTTGCAGATCCTCCCTATACCATTATTTACTCCAAGGACAATCTAAAGCCAGGCAAAGAAAACACATTGATCTGCTATATGACTGGATTCTACCCTCCTGCTGTTAAAGTAACATGGACAAAGAACAATGTGAATGTCACAGAGGGAATGACTCTGGGTCGCTATACCATTAACAATGATGGCACCTTTGCTGTGTTCTCTTTTCTGAGAATCACTCCAGAAGAAGGGGCCATCTACACCTGCACTGTTGAGCATCAAGCTCTTCTCCAGCCCCAGACCAGAGAGTTGGGTGAGACAATAAATTGGTCTGATGTTGTATAAGTGCTTTATATTTGTATTGTAACACACATTTGTACAGTTTACCATGGAAAGTGTGAAATTTAACAGAATTGAGGAGAAAACATATAAACTAAGCCTCCTTGAGTCTGACAGTTTGGAAAACCATATGCATGTTCAACAAATCTATAGTCTGAATTATAGCTGACTTCTCTTAAATGAATATAATAATTTTAATATTTTTGATAGAAGTTCAAAGCAATTATTTACATACTCACATGGTGTCAAGGCACTTCATAGAATTGTAAAATAGTTAACAATTTACTCTGCATTAAGTAACATAATAAATAACCAACATAATGTAATTTCATTCAAGACTGTGGTGGTGTGTCTGTGCATGTGTGTTTTGTGTTTTGTTTCTACAGATGTTGAGATGACAGAGCAACTTGTTGACAGTTTGTCAGTGTTTTGTGGACTGGCTGTAATTCTAGGACTTCTGGGTATGGCTGTTGGTGCATTTTTCTTCAACAAATGAATAATTTAAAGGTGCAAATAACAGGTGTTTACAATCTGTTGCAACTGAATAAAATGATGTGTGGTCTGAAATGATGTGTTAATCTATGCATGTCTGTTTTGTTTTACTGTGGGTTCACTGTACATTCTGCGATTTGTTTAGTCTTTAGTCTTTAAAACTATATGTAAATGATATAAAATATCTTTTTAAATACACCTCTTACAGTGAAAACCCCAAAAGCATTTTATAGCAAACATGGAATTTCCAGTTCTGTTCACTTTGTACGAAGTGCAAATATCTCCCATAAAAATGTACCATCAAAGCGGAACACATCAAATATAAGGGCTGTGTTTTCTGTTTACCAAAGCAATGTGAAATATGGAATAAGAACCAGACCCAGAGTGATTTTAGCCAGTTGTCTACTTTGTTCATGTGTATTTTAAGACAGCATTAGACAGTAAGTCACTCTTTTATTCACTCATAATGATAGTATCAAATGTTTGTTCCTTACAAGACTGATTAAATAAATTAAATTAATTAACTGTCTTTTGTTTTATGTTTCGTGGCAAAAAAAATGGAGAAAAATTTGTACATGCATCCAGAAATTCCTTCAAACCATGTCCGTTTTCTTAGAATATGAGTTGAGACCACATGCAAAAAATGTAATGTTAAACTTTCAATGTTAATCTGGATTAGTATAATTGAATTCCATCATCATACTATCATATTCTATGTGTGTTTGATTCTTCATATCCATACTGAATTCATGAGTGGCGACTGCATGGAAGAGTACATCTTAATTTCTCAGAGGAATATACTTATCATGTGTGTTACTCGGCCTGACATTCAGTGATTTCCCATGGATAGAAATCTCCAATGACAAATTTTAGTTGCACTGTCTCCATAATGTTACATACAAATCTAGGCCTCATCTGAAATACGAGTCCTGGGTTTTTCCAAAATGACAGTCACATTTTCGGCAGATTTATTCACATGGTTATTAAATATTTTCTTGAATTAGTGTGGCAACTTACGTTTAAACAGGACTGTAAGGCTTTTTTTTTGTAATTGCTGATTTAGACTTAATACTAATATGACTTAACTGTGACCATAACCTTATTTCAGATGCTGAACCCAGTGAAATCACAGTTATTCTGAAAAACTCTATTTATAGCTCAGAGCTTTGAACACTGAACCTAGAAATTATTCAAAATAACTCTTCATCAGCTTTAACATATATTAAATAATAGCATTAAAGTAGCAAGTACAATAATACTCTTTGAATTCAATGCTTCTATAGCTAACTAAGTCCCTGGATCACCACATTCTGTAACTTGGAAATAATTTATCATGTACTCAAAGAGTGGGAATACAAATGTACATGTTTATTACAATGATCAAATTCAACGGTACAGAATGAATCTAATGTTGAATAAATTGCGATTCAGGTTGTATTAAGGCAATCCGGTATACACACACATACAACAACATCTAAAGTATTCACAAGAAGACAAACAACTTCTGGTAGACAATAACAATATCCTCGTTACTTAAATTATGTATGTTTGAACAACAAGTATGAGGCATAACTCACGAAGAGGCACGCTTAACCAAAAGAACTGTCTGAGTGATGTTCTAGTGGAGTTACTTGCACGCAAAAGGGTAGTGAGGGAAGGGGAGAAAAGGGGGGAAGAAGAGCAGGCAGAGCCAGATTAAGGTATGAGAGACCGGAGTATCTGAGGTTAGCAATAGGAGACTGTGAGTAAGACTTCGTGTCAGTGCTGGGAGAGTCTTTCATCATCGCCGATCTTCCGAAGTGGTGAGGCTGGGCTGATTCTTCGCAGAGATGAGCAAGTCAGAACAGACAGACTACATTACAGTTGGCATTACCGAAGCTCAACTGGAGCTGAAGCTGAACCAAAGGTTGAACTGCAGCTTAGCTGAAAACTGAACTGAAGGATAGCAGGAGGTCTGGCATTTTATCTGATTTGCAGATGGGGGGTGCTGCTATCCTTTTGGGGGTGTGTCTGCCTGAAGGGAGGAGACACTCCTAGGAATTTTCCAAGGGATAGAGAGGGTCAAAGAAGGATAAAAAGAGATAGGAAGGGTCAAGGAATGGTGACAAGTTATAAAAAGGTCAGGGAGGGGTGAATAGAGATAGAAAGGGTCAGAAAGAGAGAGAGGGAACAGGGGGACATGGGGAGAGTTTGTACATGTTTGACCTCAGAATCATTCTGTGCAATGTTTAACCTCAGGATCATTGAAATATTTATTAGCCCATACATTGCAAAGTAAAAAGTCTCTCCTCCAGTTGCTGCGCGATATATTCTAAATAATTCATTGTGTATGAACTCATTGTGTATCACTGTAACAATTTATAATGTCCTTCTTTATTTGACCAATAATATATAGTAAGATATGCGGTCTTCTGCTGTATTTTCTTGATGTATTATTGTAAATATTAAATGGTATTTTTGCTTGTTTCCTTCCTTTAGCTATTACGGTGTGTTTGTGAAGACTATTTTGTTAAAAAGCAACTCTTTATAAACCAATAGTTTAAGACTAAGAGCATCAATCGGCCAGGTATGCTACAGCTGCAGTTCACTGCCACTGCCCAGCATCATGAGAGAGTGCTGTTTTACCACATATCGCTAGCCTGGCAAAAGGTCAAAATTTGAAGTATGAATTTGAAGTTTCTCCTGAATGCCTATCGCTTTTGCACCATCGTAAAATCGAAACATAATAAATCAAAACGAATTTGGTACAGCTGTACCAAAAAATCCTAAATGTTAGTTCCTTGGCTTAATAAAACCTAAACCAAATAATGCGTAGGTCTGGACTGCAAGAAAGAGCAAAAAAGCTGCATGGTGACAAGTGACTCATTTTGTGCATTGCACTTGATTGGTCAGTGTGTTTAGGTTTTTAAGAGTGCTGACTTTCTTCAGGCATCATGCTACAATAGACCAGCTCAGTGAATGCACTCAAATTGGCAACATGCCCCTGCTGGGCCTCTTTCAGATTTGCATTATAGTTCTGCTTTCCAGTTTAGCTGGAACTGGTAAGTTCTGTAAATATCTAACATATGATGTCTGAAAACTAAATTTACTTACAGTGTTTTTCACTGAAATTTTTTAGATTAAAAATTTTTATTGGAGGACAGTCTCTAATGAAGCAATCATTTCTTATATTGCTTTATTAATATATCGGTAGAAAACATTAGGCTGGTGAAGTATGATACTGAAGAAAAAGCATGATAGAATTTTGATCATTACAAAACATATACATGCAATGTCATAAGTTATCACAACAGACAGTAATATTTGTTGTTTTTTTATTTGTTTGTTCTGATAATTGTAGAATCCTTTTTAGTGGCCATCCTAATTTAACTATAATGTTTGTTTAATCATTATCCCCCGTTCTTAAGCCCCTCAGTTGCGTACTATTATTAGGCTGTATGATATTTGCAATGATAGTAATTTGTGATTCTCATTAACAGAAGAGTGTTATACATACCGAAAGGTACGGTGCAGCAGTCGGGATATGAGAACTGCGGAGTTAATTCTTTCTGAGTACTTTAACAAGATTGAATACTTAAGATATAACAGCACTCTGAAAAAGTTCACTGGATACACAGAATATGGAATGTCATTGGAAAAGAGGCTGAACAATGACACTAAGGTCCTGCAGAGAGCCTCTTTTCTCTTAAACGCCTACTGTAAACACTATGGTTTTGAATACTATCCTTATGTAAATAAGAGAGGTGAGTCAGACACAGGAAATATCAACTGAATTTAGTGTTAATCACCATTATACTAAATCAGTATTACTGCAATGAATAAAAATATCCAAATGTTCAAAGTATACAGTGTATAAATCTTGGTTGGTTTCACAGTGCAGCCAGAGGTCAAGCTCAGATTAATCAAGCAGGCCAGTGGCAGACAACCTGCCATTTTATTGTGCAGTGCCTACAACTTCTACCCCAAAGCTATCAAAATGACCTGGTTAAGGGATGGTAAACCGGTGACCTCTGATGTGACCTCCACTGAGGAGAAGGCTGATGGCGATTGGTACTACCAGATCCATTCTCACCTGGAATACATCCCCAAATCAAGAGAGAAGATCTCTTGTATGGTGGAGCATGCCAGCCTCAGTAAACCCATGATATATGACTGGGGTAAGAATACTTTAACACGATTGCACATTATTATGCATGAATAATGGTTGAACTGCATGATGATCAAGCACATTCCATTCAATCAGAAATGGGAATGCATTCATACCATTTCCATGGCGTTTTAATTTTTTCATGCATTAGTCGGGTTTAGTCATTGTCATCATCCCTATATAGCAATCTTATCTTTTTATCATTATCAAAAACCTTGTTGACATTAGATTTGTAAAATTTTAAAACAATTTGGAACTTTAACTGATTCAAACAGCACTGCTTTTCACTGTACTGTGTAGAGTATTGGATACATAGAGGATAGCAAGAAAAAGAAATAAAAATAAAGAGTCGAAACATAAAAATACAGTAAAATTCACATTACTTCTTTCTTCAAAATGTTTATCTGGTAGATCCTGGACTTTCTGGTACAGAGAAAAAGAAGATTGCTGCAGGAGCCTGTGTGCTTGTATTGGGGATGACAGTAGCAGGTGCTGGGCTGATAAACTATAGAAAAAAATACAGAGGTCAGTGGGAACTGAAATATAGAAAATGGGACTTTTAGTTGCAGCTCAAAAACTCTGTCACAATAAGTGAGAGCACACAAAATCACATCAAAAACAGGCTGCTATATTTTTTGCTTGGAGAGGGGGTTCATTGTAATTTTCTACAAGTTTTGGTTATTTGGATAGACTGACATGTTTATGTTGAACAATGAATAAAGAATAAATGAACAATGTGTAAGCACTGAACAATGAATAAAATGAAAAGTGATAAAAGAAAGTTTACCTGAATCTTGCTCATAAAGTGAAACTTTTTGTTCTTGCCTTTTCAGGACAGAACATAGAACACATTTGGCTACCCACATTTACAGGTGAGGCCAATATAATAAAATGGTACACCTTTCAGTCTGTAACCACTACTCTGTTTCTCTTTATTTGAAGTGAAAATTAAGTCTTTTATTTTTGCAAATTCTTGTAGCATAACATCAAATGGGACAGTGAGTGGAAAACTACTTTACTTATTACACAGGATAATCAGAGGTGGGAGGTAACGAAGTGCAAATACTTTGTTACTCTACTTAAGTAGAGTTTTCAGATATCTGTACTTTACTAGAGCATTTATTTATTAACTTTTTATTTTTACAACCTACATTTGAACACAAATATCTGTACTTTCCACTCCGTACATTTTCAAAACAGGCTCGTTCCTTTAGTTTTAATGCATTTGAGGGAGTTATCGATTATTTTTGTTTTGCATCATTGCGCGCCTTCCCAACATCAAGACCGATTGCAACCTAAATAGATGGGACAATACACATAGAAAATATGATCCCTTGGTGTATCCATCGGTGCATATCACGCACGACAGACGTAAAAAGACGAAAAAGAGGTAAACGACTTAACAAGACGAAACAGACAAGAAAAGGATACTCAACCACGGAGAAAAAGTGTCAACTGAATGTGTTGTCCGTGACAGGAGAATTAGTAGCGACATGGATGAAAGTGAACCAGACAACATTGCCGATGGAGTAGATTCAGATCAGCGAAACATTCCCCATCCATGGCTCTATTTATGAGAAATGTTTGCTACAACGGCAAACACGCACCACCATCCGAAATAATCATTTCCTGTGGGTAATTGCATGGAGTGGAAACGAACGTTTTTGGTGAAAACGCGCCGATTTATGAATTAATCAGCCGTCAGTAACGTCAGCTATCATAGCTAAGTTACTTAGAAAGTTAATTAGTCACACATTCACCGAGCGACACACAATGGTGATCACGGGCGTATTCAGCTAACGTTAATGTCTTTATTACATTATGTTTGTTAGAAAGCTCCCGTGAAGTCTGAGTAAAGTGCCAATCATTTATGTTGCTCTTCATGTGTAATTTATGTAGACAATATTAGATTTATTTATTGTATATTCATATACTGTACTGTATAGCTGTATATGCTTATGATAAATAGTTTTCTTAGTGTTTGTTTAATTAAAGTGCAAGCAGTTTTATTCCAGTCAGCTTTCATTCACAGTGTGTCATCATGAACAAGAAGATGGGTGGCAGTGACATTCATCAGTGCTTTGGGCAGCCTCAGAAAAGAAGAAAAGTAAGTTGAGAGCAGTCAGATGATAGAAGTATACAGTACTCCAAGAGATGAGTTAATGACCCTCAGCAGATTTGGACCTTCCCAGTGTTGACTCCATACCTACGACCTTGCTTCAAAGGGCTAATTTTTACTTTTATACATTTCAGAGCCTGTACTTTTTTCTTTTCTTTTTTTTTAGTTTAACCAGTCCTTCTATTTTTACCAGAGTCCTTTTTTAGTATCTGTAGTTCTTGAGTAAAGAATGTGTGTGCTTTTGCAACCTATGAATGCTACAGTGCTACAATGACATTCTTGATTAAAGATCATTTGGCAACATAACATTTGAAGATGGATTACTGTTACACTGAAATAGTTCGTTTTTTTTTTTTTTTACCCTGCTCTTTGTACATAAAACAAAAATGAGAGATAATACGTGATAAACAACTTAGGTTGTTAGTAAATTTTCTTTGACAGAAAATAATGGATTTTATGTCTATCGATTACTAAGTGCATATTTATGCTAGGTTTGGCAGAGTTTAATTGTCCTTTTTTTTTAATCTCATGTCATTTCATGTCTCTTTGTATGTTTCATAATGTATGACCCTAAACACATTAAAAGATGTGAAAACAAAAGCAGCTGTTTGAAGAACTATATTTGTAAATGCCATAATATGTTTTGCATTAACTGACTCGACTGACTCTGCATGATGACAAAGGTAACTCTGAAGAGTTACCTTTGCTTTCATGCTTTCATGCCCATAGAACTATCCAGCAAACACCATAAAAACATTTCATTTGAAAACTGGTATATCAGCATTCCAAAGAGGACTGAAGCTCTACTGAAGGCAGTTAGTGACCAAACTTCGTAGTACCTACTCATTTATAGATATTCATAAACAGTTGTCATAATCAGTGATCATACTGTTTAAAGAAAGAACTTACCAAAAGATCTCTTAGAGCCCAATTAAACAAGTCTTACTGCTGTGCTAAATCTCAGCCTTCACTGAAAAACAAAACTGTTTAAAGGCCTATGTTCTCTAGTGCCATCCCTCAACTGGAGCAAGCTTTCCGGCAAACTATTTGAGAAACCTTTGTTATAGAAATATAAGCACTTTTTCGGAGATGAGGAGACAAAGTGAGTTCAGCCTCAGCAGTGGTTTTGGTAATGTGCATGAGCAGTAAAGTGACAATAATGAGTAAAGTAATGAGAGAGGTAATTAATGATGAGTAGTATAAAGAATATATGACTAGTTTATTACCCAGGAAGAACTTAAAATATAGTAATACCATTAAAAATTAGAATTGTGACATAGAAGCATAGTGAAACCTTAATACTGCATTATAACTGAACAAATAAAGAGCTGGGTAGTTTGTAAACTGAGGAGTACTCTCAACACTGGTGATAAAACTGTCTTTACTGCACAGATGAGGACTGTAGTTTCACAAAGTATTTGTCACACACAACTATGAAACAAATTAAATTTTATAAATATTTACTTTCATCTTAATTATTGCAAATTTCGAAAATGTTCAGATTCATAAATGTCACCAGAGAGTATAGGTAAATGAACAGATACGGAGGAATGAGAGGGTAGTTGGACAAAAGTTTGAGTGGATGTCTACATTCACAAAACAAGTTGACATGGAACAAAAATTCTATTGTTGCTAATTGTTTACATGATAGACTTTGATAGTCTCACTCAAAGATCTGGAACACTCAAAAAATCAAGAACTGATATTTAGAATTATAACCCTGACAGGTATCTGTAAACATCCATAAAAATACATTTACAAAGAGAAAAATCTTATCATTTCATTTACAAAAAAAAATACAGCATACACACACTTGCTATACTCCTTTTAGCTGTGTGAAATAGCTTCTCTGCTGTGCTATCCACTGTCTTGGCTCCACCTCCTGTACGAAACACACATGCAGCTACTCTCCACTACCAGAGAAGCAAGGTTATAAAAGCCTGTGAAAAAACACTACCTAGAGCACAAAGATTAGTATGTAGTCCTGAACTCAAAAGGTCCCTACAAAACACTGGTGGGACTTGAACCCACACCCTTTGATGGTGTCACCATTTAGCTAGAAGTCCAACGTGCTGCCCATTGCACAATTCAAAATCTGGTTTGAGGCTCCTTAAGGGCCTTTTGTTCCACAGTGCAGCTGTAGACATCTCCTGCCACAGGTGTCGTTTTGAGGGTTGAAAACTGGGTGAAGGTGTAATCGCTGTTGAGGGAATATCAAAGTGCTCTATTGCAATGGTCTGGGCCAGTTTACAGGGTTACAAATTAATATTAACCAAAAGCAAATGGAAGTAGAAGTAGACAATAATTTCAGAAAAACATCAGCTCAGAGACTTGTTAATCATCAAAACCACAAGAGGCAAAAATCTTCAAAAGTCCAACAAACTAGATTAGTGTCATACATAGAATTTATCACGTCAGATGACATAGTATAACGGCTCAGCATGTATGGCAGAATGTTCAATGATTCACGACATGGCCACTGACAAAGAATTTTTTGTATATATACTCTTAAAACCATAGTCAAACAATAGTCTATATAAAACCGTAGTCAAACAATAACAAAAATCAAACGCGATACAGAGCGAGTAGTTATAACACACGAGAGCACAAGAGCGAACGCAACGAGACCGAAATCTACTAACAGTTAAAAACCGGCATCTCTAAATTTCCTCGCCCCATCTCCGGTTGGCCATCCAACGAGGGACACTCCATCTTTGGTTGGCTGGCTGGAAACACAGAGGCGGGACGCAACACCAGGCCAGTTGGGGAGTGGCAGCTGTTTCGCGCCACCGCTGAATCCCTGTGTCAGGTGACAAGGGAGATGAGAGAGAGAGAGAAAAAACAAGACACAGGACACAACAAGACGCAAACACACACACACAAATGCACCGCACGTAACAATTCCAACCAGAGTACTCGGGATAATGAACAAGAGGAGAAATTTATAATCGGGGGCTGGAGGCACTGAAACAGCAGCAGACTAGAAGCAGGTGTAATAATACATAATTTCCAAATGTAAGTTCCTTGACTTAAAACCTAAACAAAATAATGTGTAGGTTTGGATTAAAAGAGAGAGCAAAAGAGCTACATGCTGATGAGTGACTCCTTTTGTAAACTGCACTGGATTAGTCAGTGCATGTAGGCTTTAAAGAGTGCTAAAAGAGTCTTTCTTCAGACATCATGATGCTATAGACTAGTTCAGTAAATGCACTCAGATTGGCAAAATGCCCCAGCTGGGCCTCTTTCAGATTTGAGTAATAGTTCTGCTTTTCACTTCCCTGGAACTGGTAAATTCTTTAAATATTCACCTTACAAAATGCATATACCCACTCATTCTATGGAAAGACTGGAAATGCTTGAAAACTAAAAGTATTTACAGTTTTTACTGAATTTATTTAGATTGAGTATTTTTATTGGAAGCCAGTCTCTGATGAGGCAGTGATTTATCACATTGTTTTATTAATATATTGGTAGAAAATATCAGGTTTTACTGAAGAAAATGTATGATATGATGTCAGTTATTACTAAACATACGTAAAACAGTGTAAAATTGTATCTCAACATACAGTGATGTTTTATCACTATTGTTAAATTGTTTGTTCATTTGTTTGTTTTGATGGTTGTAGAATCCTCTTTAGTAACCATCATAATTAATATGCATACCTACTAAGTCCCCCCAGTTATTCACTATCATTAGGCTGCTTAATATTTGGAATGGTAGCTCATGTTTCCCATTAACAGCTGGATATTATTCATACTGAAAGCTACAATGCACCTTCTGGGATGTAAAAAGTTTGCAGAATATACTGAACATGGAATGTCATTGGAAAACAGGCCCTAAGTCCCTGCAGAGTGTATAAATTGTCTTGGACACCTGCTGTGAACACTGGTCCTGAGTTCTATCCTCATGCAAAAAAGAGCAGTGAATTAAACTCAAGAAACATGAAAGAAATTAATTACATTTAAGTGTACATAATGCATGCATAAGGAAATATTATTTACTATGCATTATTTATTCAATGTCAATCACAATATCTGTGAACTCAATCATTACTGATGAATCATAAATATATTATGCTCATTATGGATAAATCTTAGATTCTCTTATAGTTTAAGTGTGCATTTATTTTATGAGGCTTGCTGAAGTTTAATTAATCTCTTTTTTTAATCTCATGTCACTTCATGTCTCTTTCTATATATGTATGTTTCATAATGTATGACAGGAAACATGTTGAAAGATGTGAAAACAAAAGCAGCTGTTTGAAGAACTTTATTTGTAAATGCCATAATATGTTTTGAATACTGATTCTACTGACTCTGCTTAATGACCAAGGTAGCTCTGAAGAGGAATGTTTAGTAAAATAAAAGCACATTTAGTTTCAGCACAGTAAATCATTCTTTTAAAGTTATGTTGATTTAATATGTTGACATATTAATGTAAAACATAATGATTAAGGGCATGGTTTTACAGCATTGTGATTGAGTCCATTACCTTTGTAATGAGTCCAATATTTGACAAGTAGATTACCAATTGTGCCATATGATTCATTTGTACCAAAACTGTAATGGCATTGTTTGGACTGCTAAATGTACTCATAGGTGATTTCCTAAAAACTAGACTGAAACCACATACTTGTGAATAACATCAGTCTAATTATCTCTTGATATTTCTGGGAAGTTTGGGAGTGTAGTATATTTCCATCTTACTCATCTCTTAAAGGTTTGGTTGCTTTTGTGCACGAAGAAGTGTCCACCGAAGCCCATAAAAACATCTAAGAACTAGTATATCAGCATACCAAAGATGACTGAAGCTCTTCTGAAGGCAGTGAGAGGCCTAACTTTATAGTACATACTCATTTATAAATATTCATAGACAGTTGTCACAATCTTTTAAGAAAAAAATCACCAAAAAGTCTGTTAGAGCCCATTTATCCAAAACTTACTTTTTTGTTAAATCTCATCACTCACTGAAAAACAATACTGTTGAAAGGCCTATGTTGTCTTGAGCCCTTCCAGCAAATGATTTGAGAGACTTCTGATATGGAAATACAGCCACTATTTCAGAGATGGTGAGAACAAAGTGAGTTCAACCTCAGCAGTGGTTTTGGTAAAGTGCACATGCATGAGCAGTAAAGTGATAATAATGAGTAAACTAATTAGAGAAATAATTAGTAATCTGCGATAAATTGCCCTCTTTAAATTACCCTCCAACACTCAAATTCACATAGTATATTTTGCTCTACTGTACTTACATCAAGAGGAACTGCTTGTATTCTCATGTGCAGATGTGGGTCATGTAAAGCCACTACAAGCTTTAAATAGAACTCCCAGCAAAGTATGAGTATCTAATTTGTGTTTGACATATTTCTGTGCTCAGTATTTTTCCATTTATGTCAATTCAATCTGCTTGTTCAGTTTTTTCTGGTGTGCCCAACTTTGAGTAAATCCCCTGAATTGTCCCCGGGTTTATTCAGGGTGGCAAATTCTTTTCCATATTGCTTTGAAAATATGTATTAGATATTTTTAGCACATATCTTTTTCTTTACACTGAAATCACTTGGTTACTAGCTCAGTTTAAATCTCATAAAGTCAAGGTGGTGTAAGATGTATTAAATGATGTTCTCAGAACCCAGAAAGCAAAACAGTCCTATGAGAGAATACTTTGACTACAGCCCCGTAGTAGACAAAAGTAACATTTGTGGGATAATGCAGCATTTGTGGGATAGGCCCACAGTATCAGCAATTGGAGCTAATCTGGTGAAGCAAGTGAAATTGAAATGTCAAATCTCCAACTTTATGCAAATGAGAACCACGCGAGAACCAATCAGTTCAGCATGATACAAAAGCACGGACATTAAAGATACTGAATTTAAGTGGATTGTTTTATGAAAGTAAATCTTTTTATTGTAATCTCAGAATATACCAAATTGACTAAAAGCCGTAAAAAATGTCAGGCCTTCGAGTAGGCTGGCAAACAGGCTACTGTAATCTGTCAAATTCATGTCATGTAACATTACAGCACTATGCATTTGCACAATATGGGACCTTTAATAAGCAATAGTTTTGTAAATCATATTTGATGTCATACATTCTTTCATCCCACCTTTTTCAGCTTCTATAAATCAAAGCCTTCCTCATAATATCTGAAAAACTAAAACTAACCCTAAAACTAATTAAAAACTAAACTAAAATTATTCAATCTCTCAAAAAAAAAGAAAGAAAGAAAGAAAGAAAACTACGTATGCACTTGTAAAACTGACTAAAACTAAACTGAAATATAAAACCAAACTGAAAGACTACATAAAAATAAAAACTAATGAAAATTTCAAAACCATAATAACCTTGTCATGGTCAATCACATGAGTTTGCGTAGTTAATCTTGATTAATTGCACATTTTTTATCTACTCAAACTTTACCCAGTGAAAGATTATTCAAAGTTCAATTTGTCTATAAACATGAGTGGACAAAATATGCTTCATCCAAATGTATTTATTATTTTCCAACAATTCACAACAAGAGGAGTTTCCAACAGCAGCTTAACATAAGACAATTCAAGATCAGGCTGCCAACATTATTAGTCTACTCAACATGAACAACTTTCCCAATCACATTAATTCACTCCGCCCAATAGCAGGTTGGCCGTTTTAGATTTTGTGCATTTTGACAGATTCCAAAATTTTAAATACTACTCTTAGATGTTGCAGATATACTTTTCCTATTCCTTCGCACTGAGCCAGTTTCTGAAACACACAAGTCTGGTTACATTTTCAGATGATAAGGCAGCTCGCTTACTGTGCAATATGCCCAGAGATGGAAAACAATCTCAAGGTACTGATGTGGCAGGTGATCTTGTCGGCCAGCCAGCTAACCTACCTTTCCTTGCACTAAGGGTGATTCAAAGGGTCATATTAGGACTTGCATTAACAAAAAAATACTGGCTCAAAAAAAAATGTGTTAATGCGTTATTAACATGTTATCTTTGACATATATTTCGAGATCTGGACAGTATTAATTTTAGAACTTGCATAACTAGGTATGTAGTTCATTTTCTGTATACTTGTATGAAAAAGAAAGCTGATTGGAGCAATCCCAACCAACAGAGTGGGACTTTGCAGTGGTTCAGAGTCCTGGTTCAGGATCATATCCTGATAAGCACATAGTGGGAGAGGCATTCTTTTGGACATGACCATAACATAATTGTCTGCATAAAAATGATCACTCAGACTGCAAACAAAAACAGATTACAAAAGGGTAAATGGTTATCAGATAGACAATCAGTTAATTTTGGAAAACATCTCATACATGAGTAGTAAAAAGAATGCATGGCTAGTTTGTTACCCAGGAAGAGCTTAAGCTTAAACTTAAAACATAGTAATAACAGCAATGCTTGGTACTGTGACACAGAAACATAATTTAATCATAATGCTGCATCATAGTTGAACAAATAAATAACTGGATAGTTTGTAAACTGAGGAGTACTCTCAACACTGGTGATAAAACTGTCTTGGCTACACAGATGAGGATTGTATTGTTACAAAGTTTTTGTCGCACACAACTGTTAAACAAAATAAATTTTATAAACATTTACTTTCATCTTAATTATTGCGATTGTAGAAAATGTTCAGATTCATAAATGGCGTCAGAGAGTATATGTTAATTGTTACATGCGGCGCACTGTGCGTTTTCTCTCTCTCTCTCTCTCTCTCTCTCTCTCTCTCTCTCTCTCTCCACAGGTACCCAGCTGTGGCGGGCTGGCAACACCCCCCTGGCCTGATGTTGTGCTCCGCCTCTCTCTCTCCCGTTCGACCAACCAGGGAGGGAGTGCCCCTCGTGTTGTAGCCAACCGGACGCGGAGCGCCAACATTTAAACACCACTGGATGTGCTGTGTGGGGAGATTTCGGTCTCGTTGTTGCTTCTACCTTTCGTGTGTTTTTGCCATTATTGTTACAAACTTGCCATTCTGTGTTTGACTCTGTATTCTCGTTAATTGACTTTGTTTGTGGATTGCGCTCTGGATTTGATGTTTTGGTTATCGCGGGGAGACGGACAGGTAAGAAAGGGGATCCCCGCGATAGTGTTAACTTTGTCTAGGGATAGGTTAGAGGCGGGTGCCACTTTTGTATATCGGTTTCTAGTTAGTGTAGTCAGGTTTCCTTTGGCTCTGCCACCTTTTTGTTTTGTAGCTCAGTGTGTGTTTTCCGGTGTAGCTCAGGGTGGTTTTTGTTTTGCTAGTTTCATTTCTTTGGCACCGTCTAGCGTCCTCTCCCACATTCGTGTGTTTTTGTGTATATTTGTAAATATCTTGTATATATATATAACACTTTGTAAACACTCTAAATATATCGTGCACTCTTTTCACCACAATTCCCCGTGTCCGTGTTTTTCCTCCCTCATCACACCGTCCCAAAACCAGCACAGGTGGTGGGTCCTTTATGCTACCTTCCCCTACATACCCCTAGACACCACACTCCACCGGGGACATAACATTAATGAAGGAATATGGAGGAATGAGGGTATAGTTGGATAAAAGTTTGAATGAGTGTTTACATTTACAAATGAAGTAGACATGGAACACAAATTCAACTCTTGCTAATTGTTTATATGGTTTTAATATATAGACTTTTATAGTCTCACTCAAAAACCTGTAGACATCTCCTGCCACAGGCGTCATTATGAGGGCTGAAAACTGGGTGAAGGTGTAATCACTGTTGAAGGAATATCGACTCAGACTAACACCCTCAGTCACTTTCACATTGTTTTTAGACCATGTCACTTTCACAGGATGGGGATAAAATCAAATTGCTATGCTGCTAAACTCTATACTGACCATCAACAGGAGACAGCTTGAAAGGAACAACCCGGGAATTAAAAGAATGCTTCTTCTGAAAATGTACAACACAAAACATGAAACAGACCAGACTTTTCTACTGCTTATGACAATTTTCACTGCAACGTGGAAACATTCATAAAGTTGTGTTGGTGTTTGAGGGACAGCCTGCACACTGTTGGATAACGGTAAGACAAGATGAGAGAACATCACCGACACACATACCTCTTTGTGTGAAGTACCAGGAAGTACTGAAAGAGGAACTTCCTCTCTTCAAAGGATACCCATCTTATCGTTAAGGTTCAGCCAGGGAAAATAGGGCAAGACTAAGAATACATGAAAAAAACATGCTATTAAACTTTATATGTCCATCTAGACTAGGAGAATCAAATAGCGCCATCGTTTGGCTAGATCATACTAAAATTGATTCAGTATGTGTTTGATTCCTCATATCCATACTGAATTCATGAGTGGCGACTGCATGGAAGAGTGGCGTCTTAGTTTCTCAAAGTAATATACTTATCATGTGTTACTTTGCCTGACACTCAGTGATTTCCTGTGGAAACAAATCTTCAGTGGCAAATTATAGTCTCACTGACTGTCTCCATAATAAGCTTCATATTAAGTACTGATTCATAAGTTTTTCCAAAACCAACAAAGTAAATAAATGAAAATTGTGGGTTAACTATTTAAGTAGAAGTTATCACATTCGTGGCAAGTTAATTCACCTGGTTGTTGTTGTTGTTGTTGTTGTTGTTGTTGTTGTTGTTTTATTTAAACACTTACTCGAAATAGTGTGGCCACTCAAGTTTAAACTGGACCATAAGGCTGTTTTCTGATTGCAATTAGTTCACTTTGGCTCCACCTTGAGACCAGCTGGTGGCCACGCACTTAATTACTATGCTCCACTGTCATACAAAATATTAAATATGAGATTAGATATCTCATGCTCTGTTGTGGATATATTACACCTAACCTCAGTAATCCTAGACTCATTTAATCGGTCATCATTGAAATAACAAATCCAGGTGAATTATACTCTAAAACTCAACTTATTTGTCCAACATTCATTTATATCTTGTATGTCTTTGTAAAAAGCAAAGTGCTCTGTTGCTTTGGTCTGGGTCAATTTACAAGATTAATAATTACTATTAAATCAAAAGCAAATGGAAGCAGTAAAGTAGGCAATAAATTCAGAAGACCATAAAATCAGACACTGGATAATCATTGAAACCAGGAATGTGGGGCAAAGCTCAGAAGCCCAACGATCTAGATCAGGGTAAGACATAGCATTTATCATGTTAAATTACAGATCACAATTGTTCAGCATGATTTGTGGAATACTTAACGACGGTAAAAACGGCTAACTGTGAAGGGACTACTTTTTAGTTGGGCGCCAGATGCCCTCCAGGAGGATCACAGAGAAAGAAAGAGAGAAGAGGGAAAAAATAAAGAAAATAGGCAAGTCTATTAGGCCACTTTTACCCCTATCAGACCGGCATATGTTGTCCAGAAGGGCCTAGATTCATATGCAGCCTGTTGCGAATAGCTCAAATTTCAGGGTAGTAACCATAAGGCATTTTAATATTCAAAGCAATATTACCAAAATAAAATGAAAACAGATTAAAGAAAATTAACAACACGTCAAATAATTAAATGTATTTTCAGGTTTTTAGAGGTCCAATTTGAGAATCGTCATAAAGGTTGGTCTGGTGGAAATGTCAAATGCTTGCATGGAACAGTAACAATACATTGATTGTTACCATTTGGTTTTTTTTTGTTTGTTTTGTTTTTTTTGTAGAATCAAGACGTCAGTTAACACAGTTTAGTTCTGAATGCAATACATAATGTTACTGATTCAGTTCACTGGTCTTATTTACATATATACGTGGGGCAGAACTTAACTTTCTTTTACCATGAGGAAATAAGGGAAAAGAGAGATAAAAAAAAGAAAGAAAAAAGAGAAGGGATCTCCACAAAGTTCGTCACTCCTAAACTGGACTCTCTGTGAAGAATCCACATATCCCACCCGATAGCATCAGCAATGAATGAAATCATTGCCTACTGTGGAAAGGGTAAGGGCTTAAAGTACACCAAGTCAGATAAAAAATGTTTAAATTGTAGCCAACTATGCCACCCTGGCAATTTCAACCAGAGAATTTCAACCTAGTACTAACACGTAGAACACAGGTTTGTTGATACCAGGAAGCCAGAGACATGGTTTCAGGTGTAAAATTGAATTTTATTGACCAAGGGGGTAGTGGAATCACTGCAAAGCTGAAATCATACAAAAATATTCTGGCAACAATTCCAATGTAATGGTGAGAGAGATTTACTGCAGATAAAGTCAGCCCTACAGGTTACAAGGTGGGACAATGATTAGGAATTCTTTATTATAGAAATAGCCTTTAAAAGTGTAGCAGTACAAGAATATAAAATACTTCCACCAGCACACCATCTAAGCACTATCACACAATCAGACTTCCACTATCACACTATTATCATGCAAATAATTACCCACCCTTGCAACTGGAGTAAAAAAGGGCATTGACAGCAGAGCTAAGGTTTACCTTGGGGGAGGCAGACTAATTGGGAGATGTGCCCAGGTTCCACGGCACATGCACACTGCACGCACGGCACATGCACACTGCACGCACAAGCAGACCAATTGGGAGGTGTGCCCAGGTTCCACGGCACATGCACGCGTGCACGCACACTGCAAACAATAAGTGAACCAAGCCAAGGTGCTCCTGAAAATTTCACACTGTGAGGGGACACCACCAGTGACTAGCCTCCCCAAAAGGGGCATTCAGCTGCAGCCTGGGTCCAAGGGAATTATTAAATGAATAGTGGACACACCAGATCACATACCAGTTGGCACCAAACTAAACAAAACCAATAAATACAAATCCCACATCCACAAACTCATACAGAAAAGTGAACCAATAAAATGGAGAAAAAGAGAAAGGACACAGTTGAACACAACTGGGCCTGCGCAAACGTCGCGCACACCGGACAATAATGAGTAAGCGGAATACACTGCGCAGAGACTGACCTTTTAAAAATCCAGTCCTGGAGGGCCATGTCCTGTTGTTTTTCTTGTAGACCAACTAAATAGAATCTCTGATTGGTTGAAGAGTGTCCACACCTGTTTTCAAGGTGAAAATCAACAGATAACTAATAGATGAAAACAAAAATCAGCAGGACCCCGGCCCTCCAGGACCGGATTTTGTCACCCCTGTTCTAGAGTCAGTATAAGCCAACTAATACTGATGGAACATAAGCGAAAGAATAATAGAAACAAAAACAAAGACGGAAACTAATCAGAGACAAAAGAGAAACAAAAGAGAAACAAAACAGCAGCTTCAATCGCGATGAAGCACACCAATACCTATTGCCCTTGGCAGGTCTAATGTTACCCACGGTATGGCAATCGGCCATCAAGGACAGATAACCCCAGACAGTGCTATGGCAAGGCAGGTGAAGCTGAGGGTCAGTAGCAGAGGAACATACTGAAAGTCACGCTGGCAGTAACTACAAAAACCAAGCTTTCTAATAATGAAGGAACAGGTGGCGGAAGGGGCGGATATCCAGAAAGCAAACCCTCAGGTAGCGTTTACCTGGCCATTTTATGCACAAGAGCTTGTCAGTTATGCTAATTAGTTACCAGCAAACTGAACAATAGATGCACAGAAGGGGAGGTGACACTACCCGGCTACACATCCATGCAAGCTGAATTACTTATGGAGGGAGAGTTTAAGATGGAAGGGAGAGTCACCAGGGGAAAACTGGGGAAAAGACGGCAGAAACAGTGAGGAGTCGGGGCAACAATCCACAGCTGGGAAATGAGAACTGCAGACTTGTTTCTGAGTACTTTGACAAAATTGAATACTTAAGATATAAGAGCACTCTGAAAAAGTTCACTGGATACACAGAATATGGAATGTCATTGGAAAAGAGGCTGTAAATGCAAAGTGTGTATATTTTATTGGACACCTCCTGTAAAAAACTATGGTCAAGAAACATCAACTGAATGATTATGTTTAGTACTGAAATGTTTTATAGACATTATTTAGTGTTAATCACAGTACATGGACATAAATCAGTATCACTGCAATGGATAAAAATATCCAAATGGACACAGTTTGTGATGTATAAATCTTGTTTGGTTTCACAGTGCAGCCAGAAGTCGAGCTCAGATTAATCAAGCAGGCCAGTGACAGACATCCTGCCATTTTACTGTGCAGTGCCTACAATTTCTACCCCAAAGCTATCAAAATGACCTGGTTAAGGGACTTTTAACTGGTTACCTCTCATGTGACCTCCACGGAGGAGATAGCTGATGGTGATTGGTACTACCAGGCCCATTACCATCGGGAGTACAAATCAAGAGAGAATATCTCTTGTATGGTGGAGCATGCCAGCTTCAGTAAACCCATGATATATGACTGGTGTAAGAATACTTTAATACAGTTGCACATGAGTCAGATTTAGACGTTGTCATCATCCCTATATGTCCATCATGTTTACTCTGCCTGTCTGACTTCTGACTCTGCATTTTGTAAGTTTTGAAACCTTTGGTTATGTTTAACTTTAATAAAAATGAACACTGACCTGCAAATGCATCCAGCCTCTCTCTACAAGCGTGACAGTAATGCATAAGATTGACCCCTCAGTTACGTGATATGATTTCTCAGCTACGTGATTGAAAGAAACATGACCCAATCTGTTTGTTTTGTTCCTGATTATTAAGATCAGTTTTGTTTTTTGAGAGTCCAGTGGCATTGTTTTCTATAATTGTATGGGATGCCCCTGGTACTGTGTACCGGTAATGCGCTATACAGTAAATGTTTAAAAAACAACTTTATGCAAGCTTGCATTTCCAGCGGAAAGAATAAATTGATTCTTGCATGAGAAGTGAATATTTTGCTCCATTTTTTTCATAACAATCTCATATATTTCACAGCAGGTCCATCATGGTACGCCATATATAATGGGCTTGCAGGCTGAGATATGTGTATATTTAAAGGTTTTGTTGGAAAAAACATATGCATGTATGTTACACGTCCAAAATATCACAGCTAACAGAGATACCCCCTCAGAGGATTTTGTCTTGGTTTGTGTCAGTCTGGAGAGTACCTAAATCATCCCAAAATCTCATATATAGATCATCAGAATTCAAACAATAGTCTAAGTTGATGTATTGATAATATACAGAAATTGGGTCAGAATCTTGCTATGAACCATAGAGAGACTGTTGTCGAAGCAGAGATGGATACAGATACTGATGCACTTCAGAGACATCGCACACTTATAACTTGTCTTAATAAACTGACATTCAAATAACTGGCAAAGATTCCTGTTTTGTAATAAAAAGTCGAAAAATGTGGACTTTTCATGACCGCAGATAAATTTCAACTGAGAGGTGTTTGACATTATCACTGTGGGCTTAGATTGTAGCTGCATTCTCTGACCTGCCCGCAATCACCTACCACGGAAAACAGTACCATGGCTTACAAACAGTGTAACAGTGGTGTTACATAGTACTTGTTACGTTCACAAAGATGAATGTAATTTGATCAGTCACAGAGGAGTGCTGTCAGTTCAATTACCTTATCTTGCTATTTTCAGATAATTCAATGACAGGACTGACTCTGTGTGTGTGCGTGTGTGTGTGCGCATGAGTTAGTGATTACAGATGGATAAGCTAAACGATGGTTCGTGAATTGCACAAATATTGTTTAATGAAAGATTACCACAAGGTGGCAAAATACCACACAAAATAACAAGAGATATACATATAGTCGACATTTTCTGAAGAACTACTGTGTAATCACCAGAGCCACACATATCGCTCATTTTCCCTCATCAGATCAGTTAACTACTCATAGTAAAAAAGGTCTTGTTCTATCCAATGGACATGGTCAGAAGATTGTGGTCAATATTCATTGCATTTCATTCACCAGATTCATTCCATATTGTAATATTCCATACTAGGTGCCAAAGTGAACAACAGAATCATAATTATCCCAATAATTCTCATAAAAAGCGTAGAATGCATGGAAGGGTCTGTAATGAGAGAAAAAATAGGTGGGGTTTTTATGTATTGGAACAATACATCCAAGATAACAATAACCAGATGTACATAGCTTGCTTGTATTATACTTATAATATTTTGTTTTATGGTCTTCTATTCTCTTCGGTATCAGTGTTCAGTATCAAAAATTTAGGCCCCTAAAAAAATTCTCACATTCCACACTGAGCAATAACTTAGCAACAGCAGCATCAGAATTAACCTAATAATCCCATTGGCTGATGGAAATCAGAAATTTGTGATAAGGAAATGTGTTTATGCTCTTCAGACAACCTTTACTTTGCTGGTGCTCTGCATGACCGTTACCGTTAGCTGTACTGTCACATAATGAGGTTCTTGACTGTGATTTTCATCTGTATACATTTCTTCTTCGTGGATACCAGGCAGTGTGAGTACTGGAATGTTCATTATATGGTTAAAACTTGTTGTTCAGAGAACTAGAGAATATATAACCATAATAAACATCAGAAGTGTTGTAGAATTTCTGCTTCAGCTTTGGAGAATGAGGAATGATTCTCTATCAGACTGGTAAAGAATTACTTAAAGTAAAAATGAAAAGGACCAGTCACTCCATTTCTAAGAAAAAGAATATTGTGACGATGTATTCCAGTTCATTTTCTAAACTGGTTATTCTCCCTTCTGTTTTGCAGATGTTCATGTTTTTGACACAGAGGAAATTTGCAGTGACACAGCTGATGCTGATGAATTAACCGTTCAGTATGATGAGGATGAAATAGGTTATATTGATTTCAAGTCTAAGGAGTCAGTACTCACACTGCCAGCTTTTGCAGATCCCATTCCTTTTTCATATTACTTTGATGCATTAGCTGAAATTGCAGACTGCCACAACCGGCTACAGTCAGCAAAAGACAACTACGTGAATCCACCTGAACAAAATGGTGAGGTAAAGTTTTTGAAAAAACAACATATTAC
This sequence comes from Chanos chanos, assembly GCF_902362185.1. Lineage (NCBI taxonomy): Eukaryota > Metazoa > Chordata > Actinopteri > Gonorynchiformes > Chanidae > Chanos > Chanos chanos. Next base: position 54,626,597 of record NC_044495.1, on the reverse strand, counting down.
AGAGATAGCATACTTTAAAGGGAAATTTTTAAAATAATGCTGTATCTGTGCTGACATATTATATACTGCAAATAGAGTAGTGTTAAATTAACTCTGAAAATGTGAAATTAACACTGTTTGTGTAATCTGCGCTGTGTTAGTTCAACAGTCCCAAGTTCATTTAATATAGGCAAATTTCGATGCAGAACAATTCTATAAAACTTTACACTGCCTCACAAAACATCCACATTCTCTTCAATGTTAGATGTATCAATATCTATTATGACACCTGTAATGTAGATACTAATTTAGCGACTCATTCAAATCACATTATCAGTTATTAAGTTCTGACTCTTAATGCATTATGATGATAGATAATTGCTAAATTAGTCTGTGGTGACTGATAATATCCTTATTAAGAATCTGAACAAATCATAACCTGTTTATTTTTCAACCCAGTATGTATTTTCATCCTATGTGGCCAAATCAGTTTTAAGTAAAATATTTATAGGCCAGTACTAATAATAAGTCTATGAATATATGACTTATACAGGCACTTTTCCAAATCCCCAGGATGCCTAACAGACTAAAACTGGTAAAATTTCACACAAAATAAATACAGTAACATAGAAGAGATATAAATGCAGTGTAATAGAATACTAAACAATTGGCCACTGCATAACTTGCATAGGGAAGTACCAAAAATCAAACAGTATGCCTAGTACCACTCTGAACTGAATGTTAAGCAATAAGCTTAGTACAAACGAAACACTGCTTATCGCTTAACTAAAATGCTAAAATCTGGTGTATTCATCAAGTGAGAAAGATTTCATTAGAGGTGGTCTTGGTTCCCTGCTTGTCAAAAATAGGGGAATTAGAATGGAATTTTGAAAAAGTTCAATACAAGTTTAGAAAAATCAAGAAACATGAAGGAATTTCATCAATTCTATCCATATGCCACTTGGCTAAAAATGAATCTGTGAGGTTAATACCTGATTTCATACATGACTGATTCTAACATTGCTTGCAGATCCTCCCTATACCATTATTTACTCCAAGGATAATCTAAAGGCAGGCAAAGAAAACACACTGATCTGCTATATGACTGGATTCTACCCTCCTGCTGTTAAAGTAACATGGACAAAGAACAATGTGAATGTCACAGAAGGAATGACTCTGGGTCGCTATACCATTAACGATGATGGCACCTTTGCTGTGTTCTCTTCTCTGAGAATCACTCCAGAAGAAGGGGCCATCTACGCCTGCACTGTTGAGCACCAAGCTCTTCTCCAGCCCCAGACCAGAGAGTTGGGTGAGACAATAAATTGGTCTGATGTTGTATAGGTGCTTTATATTTGTATTGTAACACACATTTGTACAGAATTGAAGAGAAACTTCCTTTGAGTCTGACAGTTCGGAAAACCATATGCATGTTCAACAAATCTATAGTCGGAATTGCAGCCGACTTCTCTGAAATGAAATTTAAAGCAAGTATTTACATACTCATGTGGTGTTGAGGCACCTCATAGAATTGTAAAATAGTTAACAATAGACTCTGCATTGTGTAACATAATAAATAATAAACGTAACGTAATTTCATTCAAGGCTTTGTGTGTGTGTGTGTGTGTGTGTGTGTGTGTGTGTGTGTGTGTGTGTGTGTGTGTGTGTGGACGTGCATATGTATGTGTGTTTTTTGTTTTGTTTCTACAGATGTTGAGATAACCGAGCAACTTGTTGATAGCTCGTCATTGTTTTGTGGACTGGGTGTAATTCTAGGACTTCTGGGTATGGCTGTTGGTGCATTTTTCTTCAACAAATGAACAACTTAAAGGTGCAAATAACAGGTGTTTACAATCTGTTACAACTGAATAAAATGATTTTTGGTTTTAAATGATGTGTTAACCTATGCATGTCCTTACTGTACATTCTGTGATTTGTTTCAGGGTTGATGATAACAAAGAATGGTCTTTCAAGCTATATGTAAATGATATAAAACATCTTTTAGACATTTCTGAATACACCTCTTACAGTGAAAACACCAACAGCATTTTCTACCAAATATGGAATTTCCAGTTCTGTTCACTTTGTACAAAACAAACATCTCCCATAAAAATGTACCAACAAATCGGGACGTATCATATATGAGGGCTGTGTTTTGTTTACCAAAGCAATGTGAAATAAGGACTAATAACCAGATCTAGAATGCTTTAGTCAGTTGTCTAATTTGCTCATGTGTATCTTTAGACAGCAGTGGACAGTAAGTCAAATATTCAGGGCCATATAGTGCCTCTATTTGAGGCTTTTAGGGAATTCTGCTATTTGCTCATAATAACAATATCGTATGTTGTTTCCTTACAAGACCGATTAAACAAATTAAATTAAATACAGCTGCAAGCAGCAATTCTGGGGTCTAAGCACACTTAAGCTAATTGGGGGTCTTTAATTTCATGCACTAAAAGTCTGTGATGAAGATTTTTCATTATACAATGAAAACCATTTATAGTGATCATGTCTGTCCGGGTGAAATTGATCACTATAAGCAAACGATCATTATAAGCAAACGATCATTATAACCGATTTTTTTTCTTTTTCTTTATTTCTCATACAGATTACCATCTAATTGACATTTGTATATTTATTACATGAATACAAAGTAATGAAATGGACAATGTCGCTATTTACAGAATTTTGTTGACTCTTTCAAAATACAGTAGGCCTACAGCTGTTTCAAACACTTTTCAAATTACAGTACTGTAAAAATTAAATTACTGAACTGTGTATAATTCAAATACAATATAACACAATACAGTACTGTATATAAAACATTGTACTTCAAATTGAAATTAGGCTTATTGTAGGATTATTGTAGGATAATTTTTATTTTTCACGAGTAGTATGTAGTGTGCCATTTCGGACACAGCCACAGTTTCGTAGCTCCCCGAATGCGATGGTTTACATTACTTACTGTCAACACAGTTTGTTAGAATGGGTCTCACGATGCACCCGTTCCAAATTTCATAAGTCACCAGGTCACCAAATGGCATACTACATACTACTTGCATACTAATTTTGACGTAAAAGTAGTATGCAGTACGTGAAAAAAAAAATTTTGCAGTACACAACAGTTACCCGGATGATGTACTACTCTGGCGAAAATTTGCAGTATACAACCGGAGCTCACTTCGTCGGGTACTGCATCCCATGAAGCAACGCGGTGACTTCCAACTGTCAAAAAATTTTAAAAACATGGCGGATAGCAACAGAACCAGCTTCAACTTCAACTGCAGCTGCAGTTCCAAATATAAATGTATCAGTTGCATATTTTGGTGTAAGAAGAATTCATACACTTTCTTATAGGGCCACTTTTGATACATATTTGTGGTTGTCGTGTGTTGTTTGATTTTAACAGAACAGATAGCCCAACCAATAGCAAACGTGTAGTACACTACACGAAAGTTCTCATAATTGCGTACTACACTGTATACTAGTGTGTGTAGTAGTGCTCAGTACGCAGTGTATACTAGACTAGTATGCAGTATGCAGTACGCTAGTATGCCATTTCGGACACAGCCACAGAGGGAGAGCGTGGGCGGAGTCGCACGGAGAGCGTGAGAGAGGAGAGATGCAAACACTGGCATGGCTTTTGGGAAGAAACAGGCTAAGTAATGTAATATCAAACTATACTGATATAAATGGTATTGTCTCATCCTACATCTCGTTTGAAGATATATGGATATACCTTAAAAAGTCCATATACCGCCAAGCCCTAGTTTTATATAGTTCTGTGTTGATCAGGCTAGTGGTTCAGAAGCATATGGCTATTAAATGTCCAAAAACTCATTATGCCACCATTGCAATTTGACTGACACATAGCTATATGTTATTTGGTGTAGCAACTATTCCTTCGTAATTTAGATAGAACATACCCTAAAGGCCTTACAGGTGAACTTTTACGGTTCATGAAAGTATATTTTTCATTTCATTAGCTCAAAATCCAGTCTGACAGACTTGAAAGGTTCAAGAGGCAAAGTTGTTCCTTGTGATGAGGGGAACCTGTGTGCCAAGTTTCGTGACTTTTCAACAAATGGGTCAATGGGGGCTGCACTTTTCAAAATGGCGATTTCAATCCAAGATGGCCGATCAGGTCATGCGACCTATGGATGCCATATTGTAGGCAATTGTTCAGGAAATAACCCTGTACCATCCTACCGAATTTGGTGACATTTCGATGCACAGTTTTGGTTTTATGGGCAAAATTGGAAAAGGTTTGGAAGGATAATAACAATAAAAAAAATAATAATAATACTCGAGACTCCTCCCCCAGCCAATTCCCTAATTAGAGCTAGGCTACATAAAGCACCTAGTAGTATGTGCTTCCTTTTTTTTTTGCTCCTGTCCCTTTGTCTTTGCGTTGACTTGTGGTGCTTGGTGTTCCTGCATTGATCCCTTGATTTGACCTATTGGCTGAGTATGCTTAGTGTTTGAGCTTTGCCCTTTACAATAGCCAGTAGCCAATAGCCAATAGCCAATAGTCTGTTTAGCCAGTAGCCAATAGCCAATAGTCTGTTTAGTATCTGCTGGACCGGCATTTTGTACATTTTTAGAGTTTAATCATTGTTTTAGATCTTGTAAAGGCCTTTTTATTGAAGTTGTAACAGTTTTTTTTATTTATTTCCCTTATTCTTAAGTTTCTGTTATTTGGGTTATTTTGTTTATTTCTTCCCCAGCAGCTGCAGTCCCTGCCTTTTTCATTAGTTTGATTCTTTCCATAAGGTATTTGGTTTATTTTGAAAACTTGTCTCTGTCTTGTAGCAGTAATGAGTCTTGTGTGCTTTATTAATTTCCAAAACAAAACTCAAGGTTCCTCGAACAGTATTTCCTGGGGTGTAATTCCAAAAGTGGGGTTATCGGTCTTTTCCCCATTCTCTCCTTACTGCCCCTCGCCACATTTCCATTATTAATTACACTGTTTAATGATAACAGGAAAGGTTTCTTGTGGAAAAAGAGAAATTTTAATATATGTGTTAGTTTGATCCCAGATGTCAGTGTCCTGCATCTCATTTTTTACCAAAAAAAAACCCTAACTTTTTTATACATTTTAAAGTCCTGTTTTGTCACGCCTTGGCTCACTCTTTCCTGTGTTAATACTGTGTTGTGAATCCTGTTTCAAGTCCTGTAAGTTTCAAGAAGTCCTGTTTCATGTTTCGTGACAATAAAACTGGAAGAACTGCATCTAGAAATTCCTTTGAACAGTTTTCTTATGAGTTGCAGGGCTTTCTTTGAAAGTAAACCTTAAGTCGTCTTAAATTTTACAAGCCCTAAAGCAGCACCTATTTGTGTCGTTGGAATCTTGTCTAGTAGAAAATACAGCACCACGATCTACTTTTCCTGTGCCCTACAGACAATAGTATTAAACTGGTATTGTGAATTTTGATGTCCATTGGACTTAAGGCACAAAAGAGAAGTTGCAGAACTACTTTTTTAGCATTTTACAAAACGGAGACAAACATAAGAGGATAAATAGTTGAGACTACATGCAAAAAATGTGGTGTTAAACTTTAAATGTTAATCTAGATTAGTATAACTAAATACCATCATCTGGCCAAACCATACTGAAACTGATTCAATGTGTTTGATCCATATTGGATTCATAAGGGGTTACTGCATGGAAGAGTTATATCTTAATTTCTCAAAGGAATATGCCTATGTGTGTTACTTGGCCTGACACTCCGGGATTTCCCATGGAAACCGATCTCAATGACAAATTTTAGTCTCACTGACTGTCTCCATAATTTACATACAAATCTAGGCCTCATCTGAAGTATGATTCATGAGTTTTTCCAAAACCAAGTAAATATATAAACGGCAGTAGCGTCATTATGACAGTTGTGTCATTATTAAGTTTATCCGTTGTCTTACACTTCTTATGACACAGGAACTCAACATTCATGAGGTTACTGAGGCAAAAAAAAAAATGTAATCCTGAGGATGTTTTTCTGCCATAGGTAAAATCTCTCTCAACTCTGTGTCTATTTTTGTATAAAGGAAAAACGGAAGGACACTGGCACTTTATACCCTTAATAACCATATATCAAGCAATTTCCATGTGCATTTTTATGTTCCTACTAGCTACCCCACATAGCATTTTGGTCCTATAAGATCGACCAAAATATGCTACCAGGCCTTGTTTTATTCATAATATCTTCATGTCCATTGGGGGCAGAGACCACAAATATTGGCACAAAATTAATATTAGATTCTATTTGTGGAAAAAAATAATGATTGACATCATATTGGTGCTAAAATGTGGGTTTGTCGTACCATCAATGTTACGCTCGTTTATGAATTTTGTACTTTTTCCAAATCCAGGGCCTTATAAAATGGCACACGACACAGGCTTTTAATGGTTTCAGCATAAGGAAAACATGTTTGTCTGCCATCCAACAAAGTTTGTTGAGGCTACAAACAAAACTTTTCACCATATTAACCCACAAACATGTCTTCCCAGATGAGGCCTTTTTTGAGGCTAAAAAAATGAAATAATATCAAGGGTTGAAAAAATATGAAAATATAGGATGTCAACAGAAATATTTTTCCAGGCTTGGTTTTGGGACCCATTCATGATATAGACAAGATTTTAACAAAATCTGAGATTTGATATCTGATTTGACACAGAATTTCGTATTATATATATACACACACACACATATATATGCATATATACACAGTATATATTCCAGCCAGAGTAATTGGTATAATGAACAACAAGAGAAAACTAGAAATCAGGGGAGATAGAACATGCCCAGTCTGGTGGGACTGAAACTACCAGCTGACTGGACACAGGTGTTATAATAATACAAGATTCCCAAATGTACGTTCCTTGTCTTAATGAAACCTAAACAAGATAATATATAGGTTGGAATTGCAAGAGAGAGCAAAAAAGCTGCATGGTGATGAGTGACTCATTTTTTGCATTGCACTGGATTGGTCGGTGCGTGTAGGCTCTTAAGAGCGGAGACTTTCCTCAGGCATCATGTTACAGTAGACTAGTTCAGTGAATGCACTCAGGCTGGCAAAATGCCCCAACTGGGCCTCCTTCAGATTTGCATTATAGTTTTGCTCCCCAGTTTATCTGGAACTGGTAAGTTCTATAAATATCTAACATACAATATCTAAAAACTAAATTTACTTACTACGGATTTCATTGAATTTTTTTAGATTAAATATTTTTATTGGAGGACGGTCTCTAATGAACCAAACATTTGTCATATTGTTTTATTAATATATTGGTAGAAAAAATTAGGTTGGTGAAGCATAGCACTGAAGAAAAAGTGTGATATGATGTTGGTCATTACTGAATTTATGTATTCAGTGTCATAAAGTATCACAACAGTCAGTGATGTTTTGTTTTTTCATTTGTTTGTTGTGATGGTTGTCAAGGCTTGTAGAGGCTGTGGTTTTAGAGGCTTTCCTAATCAAACTATGACATTTGTTCGTGTGTCAGCTGCTGTTATTCAGCCCCTCAGTTGTCGACTATCATTGGGCAACATCATATTTGCAGTGATAGTAATTTGTGGTTCTCTTTAACAGAAGGGTATTATACATACCGGAGGGTACGGTGCGCTACCTGGGACACGGAACTGTTAACAGGGGAGTTAATTATTTCTGATTACTTCAACAAGATTGAATACTTAAGATATAACAGCACTCTGAAAAAGTTCACTGGATACACAGAATATGGAATGTCATTGGAAAAGAAGCTGAACAATGATACTAACTATCTGCAGGGGATGTATATTTTATTGGACACCTTCTGTAAACACTTTGGCCTTGAGTACCATTCGCATGTAAAAAAGAGCGGTGAGTTAAACCCAAGGAACATCTGAATTGTTCAACAGACATTATTTATTCAGTGTTAATCATAGTATACGCACACTAAATCAGTATTACTGCAATGAATAAAAATATCCAAATGCACAGACTTTACAATGTAAAAATCTTGGTTGGTTTCACAGTGCAGCCAGAGGTCAAGCTCAGATTAATCAAGCAGGCCAGTGGCAGACATCCTGCCATTTTAATGTGCAGTGCCTACAACTTCTACCCCAAAGCTATCAAAATGACCTGGTTAAGGGATGGTAAACCAGTGACCTCTGATGTGACCTCCACTGAGGAGATGGCTGATGGTGATTGGTACTACCAGACCCATTTTCACCTGGAGTACATCCCCAAATCAAGAGAGAAGATCTCTTGTATGGTGGAGCATGCCAGCTTCAGTAAACCCATGATATATGACTGGGGTAAGAATACTTTAACGCGATTGCTCAGGTGACACATGAATAATGGTTGAACTGGATAATGATCAAGCACATTCCATTCAAGCAGAAAGGGCAATGCATTTACACCGTTTCCAAGACATTTTCATCTTTCCATATATCAGTCAGATTTAGTCATTGTCATCATCCCTATATAGCCATCATGTTATCTTTTGTTAATCATCACCAAAGACCTAGTGGACATCTGTTAGATTTGTAAAATTGTAAAATAATTAAGAATTTTGTTGGTAATTAAGAAGTATATTGCATACAGTAGTGTATACATAAAGGATAGCAAGAAAAAGAAATAAACATAAAAAGTTAAAACCAAAAAAATACAGTAAAATTAACTTGACTTCTTTCTACAAAATGTTAATCTGGTAGATCCTGGACTTTCTGGTGTGGAGAAAAAGAAGATTGCTGCAGGAGCCTGTGTACTTGTATTGGGGATGACAGTAGCAGGTGCTGGGCTGATAAACTATAGAAAAAAATACAAAGGTCAGTGGGAACTGAAATATAGAAAATCGGACTTTGAGGTGCAGCTCAAAAACTCTGATGTAATAAGTAAGAGCGCACAAATCACATTAAAAACAGGCTGCTATACTTTTTACTTGAAGACTGGGTGCATTGTAATTTTCGACACATTTTAGTTATTTGGATAGACTGACATGTTTATGTTGAACACTGAACAAAGTTGAAAACTGATTTTAAAAAATATTACTTGAATCTTGCTCATAAAGTGAGACTTTTTGTTGTTGTCTTTTCAGGACAGAACGTAGGACACATTTGGGTATCTTCATTTACAGGTGAGGCCATAGAAGGAAGGATACTGTATAATATAGTGGTACACTTTCCAGTCAGTAACCACTAATCTGCTTCTCTTCATTTCAAGTGAAAATTCAGACTAATATTTTTGTAAATTCTTACAGGATAACATCAGATGAGACAGTGAATGGATAACTACTTAATACAAAAGATGATGCTACAGTGCTACAATGACAGTGTTGTTTAAAGATCACTCAGCAACATAACATTTGCAGATAGATTATTGTTACATTAAAATAGTCAGTTTTTGCTAGAGTTTAATTATCTGTGTATATATATATATATATATATATATATATATATATATATATATATATGTCATGTCATTTCATGTCTATTTGATGATATGTGTCTATTCAAAGATGTGAACACAGAAGCAGCTGTTGGAAGAACTATATTTGTAAATGACATAGTATGTTTTGCATGAACTGATTCCAGTGCCCAATGACAAAGGTAACTGTGAAAAGGAATGTTTAGTAAAATAAAAGTACGTTCAGTTTCATCCTGGCAAGTCATTCTTATTGATTTAATATGTTGATATATTATGTATAACACAATGATCAAGGCAATGATTTTACAACGTTGTAATTGAGTCCATTACCTTTGTAAGGAGTCCAATATTTGACAAATTGATTACCAATTGTGCAATATGATTCACTTGTACCAAAATTATAATGGCATTGTTTGGACTGCTAAGTGGACTCAAGAACGATTTCATAAGAAACTAGACTAAAACCAAATACTTGTGGTTAACATCAGTCTAAATATCTCTGAATCTTTTGGGGAAGTTTGGGAATGCAGAGTGCGCAGTATATTTCGATCCTACTCATCTCTTGAAGGTTTGGATGCGTTCATGCTCATAGAGGTGTCCAGCAAATACCATATGAACATTTCATTTGAGAACTAGTATATCAGCATTTCAAAGAGGACTGAAGCTCTTCTGAGGGCAGTGAGGGGCCCATCTCCATAGTACCTGCTTATTTATAGATATTCATAACCAGCTGTCATAATCAGTGGTCATACTCTTTATAGGAAAAAAAATTACCAAAAAGTCTGTCAGAGCCCGCTTAAACAAATCTTACTTCTCTCTGTTAAATCTCCGCACTCATTGAAAAACAAAGGCCTAGGTTGTCTAGAGCCGTTCCTCAAGTGGAGCAAACTATTTGAGAGACTTTTGTTATTGATGTGTAGCTACTCTTTCAGAGACTAGGAGACAAAATGAGTTCAGTGGTTTTGGTAAAGTGCATATGCATGAGCAGTAAAATAATAATGATAACAATAATGAGTAAAGTAATGAGAGACATAATTAGTAACGAGTAGTAAAAGGAATACATGGCTAGTTTGTAAACCAGCAAGAGCTTAAATGTAAAACATAGTAATACCTGGTATTATAACACAGAAACATAGTTCAACCATAATACTGCATCATAATTGAACAAATAAACAGTTGGTTAGTTTGTAAACTGAGAAGCGCTCTGCACAGCGGTAATAAAAACTGTGACTTGACTGCACAGATGAGAACTGTAGTTTCACAAAGTATTTGTTACACATAATTATTAAACAAAACAAATTTTACAAACATTTACTTTCATCTTAATTACTGCGAATGTGGAAAATGCTCATGAATGGCATCAGAGAGCCTAGGTCAATGAGGGGATATGGAGGAATGAGAGGATAGTTGGACAAAAGTTTGAATGGATGTCTACATTCACAAAAGAAGTAGACATGGGGCACAAATTCAGTTGTTGCTAATTGTTTACATGGCATTATTCTGTAGACTTTTATAGTCTCACTCAAAAATCTGGACCACTCAAAAAATCAAGGACTAATAATTAGAATTGAAACCCTGGCAGGAATCTGTAAACATGCATAAAAATATATCAACAAAAAGAAAAAAGTTATCATTTCTTTAAAAAAACAAAACAATAGCATACACACACTTGCTACACTCCTTTTACCTATGTGAAATAGCCTCCCTGCTGTGCTATCTGCTGTCTTTACTCCACCTGTAAATGCACAGCCTTTCAACCAAAACAGCAAAACACACATGCAGCTACTCTCCACTACCAGAGAAACAAGGTTATAAAAGCCTGTGAAAAAACACTACCTAGAGCACAAAGATTAGTATGTAGTCCTGAACTCAAAAGGTCCCCACACAACTCTGGTGGGACTTGAACCCATAGTCCTTGATGGCTTCACCACTTAGCTAGAAGTCCAACATGCCATCCATTGCACAGTTCAAATCCTGGTTTGAGGTTGTTGGAGAGCGGTCTGCTCCACAGTGCAGCTGTAGACATCTCCTGCCACAGGCATCATTGTGAGGGTTGAAAGGGTGAGGGTTTGTTGAACAAATACCAAAGTGATCTATTGAAATTGTCCGGAGCAGTTTACAGGATTACTAAGTAATATTAATCAAAAGCAAACGGAAGTAGAAGTAGATGGTAATTTCAGAAAAACATCAAATCAGACAGTGGTCAATCATTAAAATCACAAATACAAGGCAAAGATCAGAAGTCCAGCAAACTAGATTAGTGTCATACATAGAATTTATCACAGATTACAGATTACAACAGCTCAGCATGTGTGGCGGAATGCTCAATAATTCATAATGGGGCAACTGACAAAGAGTTCCATATAAATATTCCAACCAGAGCAACTGGGATGATGAACAACAGGAGAAATGTATAATCGGGGGAGGTAGAACATGTCCAAGCTGGAGGGACTGAAACAGCAGCGTGTTACGTTAATACAAAATTCCCAAATGTAACTTTGTTGACGTAATAAAACCAAAACAAAATAATGTGTAGGTTTGGATTGCAAGAGAGCGCAAAAGAGCTACATGATGATGAATGACTCCTTCTGTGAAATGCACTGGATTAGTCAGTGCGTGTAGGCTTTTAAAAGGTCTGTCTTTCTTCAGACATCATTATGCAATAGACTAGTTCAGTAAATGCACTCAGATCGGCAAAAGGTCCAAGCTGGGCCTCTTTCAGATTTGCGTAATAGTTCTGCTTTTCACTTCCCTGGAACTGGTAAGTTCTGTAAATATCTACCTTACAAAATGCAAATACCCACTCATTATTTCTATGAAAAGACTGGAAATGCTTGAAAACTAAATGTATTTACAGTGTTTTCACTGAATTTATTTAGATTAAGTATTTTTACTGGAAGCCAGTCTTTGATGAGGCAATGATTTATCACATTGTTTTATTAATATATTGGTAGAAAATATCAGGTTTTACTGAAGAAAATGTATGATATGATGTCGGTCATTACTAAACATACGTAAACAACGTCAAATGTTATCCCAACATACAGTGATATTTTATTGCTATTATTAAATTGTTTGTTCATTTGTTTGTTTGGATGGTCATAGAATCCTCTTTAGTAACCATCATAATTAAACTATGAAGTTTGTTTAATGATCAGCATACATACTGGGTCCCCCCTGTTATTCAAAATCATTAGGCTACTTCATATTTGGAATGGTAGCTCATGTTTCCCATTAACAGCTGGATATTATTCATACTGAAAGGTACAATGCACCTTCTGGGATGTAAAAAGTTCACAGGATATACTGAATATGGAATGTCATTGGAAAACAGGCTGAATAATGACCCGAAGTACCTGCACAGTACTCAAAACGCTCAAAATTCAAAATTCTTTTTATCCCTGATTCCCTGGCTCCCGCTGAGCAAAAAAGTCAATGGGACCATTGTGTTTCACCATATTGGATTTCCGCCATTTCGAATTTTTTTTAAAACCTTTAAAATGTATCTCCTCCTAGACAGTTTGCCCGATTTGCCCAAAATTTGGTACACAGCGTCTTCAGAGCCATATCTTTAAAAGTTCTATAAGGAAAGATGCCGCGTTAGAAAACATGGTCACAGTTAACCAATGAATTTTTGAGGTGTGGCCTCAGTTCATATAATGAGGTGTAACTTCTGAATGCAATGTCCAATCATCGCAAAACTTGAGATATGGCATCTATAGGTCATGAGGCTTCAGCCTACCCACTTTGGTGTAAATTCACCAATAGAAAAAAATGGTTACTCCTAAACCTCTTGCCCGATCAAGTTCAAACTTTGGATGCGGTGTCTTGATCAAAAGTCCTAACAATGGCTACAAGGCCAGGTTGATGGCTTAAACAAGATGGCTGTCATCAGCCAATCAAATTTCAGCGGTCCTTAAACTGACTTGAATTTGACCTATCGTCATGAAACGTTACAGGATTGTTCAGGATGTGTCAAAGAGCAATCTGCATGAACATTTTTCCAATTGTCCAAATGGTGGCGCTATAGCACAATGCGAAAGATGTGCAGATTTAACAGGTTATAACATTTGACCTGTTTGTGCTGGGGACATGAAACCAGTTCTGTTCGATGCCTCTCCTCAAGAGGAACGAAAAAGCCTCTTGGACCAAAATGATCTGCCATACTGGATTTCCGCCATTTTGAATTGTCTGAATAACCTTAAAAACCTATCTCCTCCTAGGCGGTTTGGTCAATTTGCATGACATTTGGTACACTACTTCTTCAGACCACTACCTTTAAAAGCTCTATAAAAAAAAGTTGCTACGTTAAAAGGCTTGGCCACAGTAAGCCAATGAAATTTTGGGGCGTGGTCTCTATTGCTATAATGAGGTCTAATTCCTGAACCCAATGTCCGATCCTCACAAAACTTCAGATGTGACACCTATAGGACATGAGACTTAAGCCTACAAGATTTGGTGTAAATCCATCTATAGGTGGCGCTGTAGCACAGAAATGGTCCTACTTCCTAAACCTATTGACTGATGAACTTCAAATTTTGTATACCTTGTCTCTGTGAAAACATGAAATAAAATCTAGATGGACAAGGACATAGTTAAAACAGATGCCTGCCATCAGCCAGTAAACTTTGACCAGCCCTTAAACTATCTTTGCTTTGACATATCTGGAAACTTTGCAGGATTGTGTAGAGTGTGTCTGATAGCCATTCATATCAAAATTGATCCTTTACTTATCATAGGCTTTAACCTTTGACCTCTTTGATCGTTTCGCCTGAACTGCTTGGACCCCACTGATCACTGCTCGCAGCTATATTTACATTTAAGTTTATGTGCAAATAATGCATGCATAAGGAAATATTATTTAGTATGCATTATTTATTCAGTGTCAATCACAATATCTGTGCACTCAGTCAGTATTACTGATGAATCATAAATGTATTATGTTTATTATGGACAAATCTTAGGTTCTCTTATATTTTTAAGTGCATATTTATTTTATGAGGTTTGCTGAAGTTTAATTATCTCTTTTTTTAATCTCATGTCATGTCATGTTTATTTGTATATTTGTACATTTTACAATGCGTGACAGGTAATATGTTGAAAGATGTGAACACAAAAGCAACCGTTTAAAGAGTTATATTTGTAAATGCCATAGTATGTTTTGAATAAACTGATTCTACTGACTCTGCATGATGACAAAGGTAACCCTGAACAGGAATGTTTCGTAATAAAAAAAAGGACATTTAGTTTCACCCTGGAAAGTGATTCTTTTTGAGTTATGTTGATTTAATATGTTGACATATTCATATAAAATACAATGATTAAGAGTACGGTTTTCCATTGTAATTAAGTCCATTACCTTTGTAATGAGTCCAGTGTTTCACAAATAGATCACCAATTGTGCCATATGATTCATTTGGCCCAAAATTATAATGACATTGTTTGAGCTGCTAAAAGGACTAATGGATGATTTCATTAAAAACTAGACTGAGACCACATGCTTGTGAGTAATATCAGTCTAATCATCTTTGAATCTTTTGGGGAAGTTTGAGAGTGCAGCATGTGTAGCATATTTCCATCTTACTCATCTCTTCTCAGAACTAGCATACCAAAGATGACTGAAGCTCTTCTGAAGGCAGTGAGTGGCCCAACTTTATAGTACATACTCATTCATAAATATTCAGACAGTTGTCGCAGTCTTTTAAGAAAAAAATCACAAAAGAGTCTGTTAGAGCCCACTTAAACAAATCATAGTTTTCTGTTAAATCTCAACACTCACTGAAAAACAATACTGTTGAAAGGCCTATGTTGTCTTGAGCCCTTCCAGCAAATGATTTGAGAGACTTTTGATATGGAAATACAGCCACTATTTCAGAGATGGTGAGAACAAAGTGAGTTCAACCTCAGCAGTGGTTTGGGTAAAGTGCATATGCATGAGCAGTAAAGTAATAATAATGAGGAAAGTAATGAGAGAATTAGTAATCTGTGATAAGTTACCCTCTTTGAGTAACTACCAACACTCAAATTCACAAAGTACTTACTACTGTACTTACAACATCAAGAGGAAGTGCTTATATCATCATGTGCAGATGTGGGTCATGTAAAGCCACTACAGGCTTTAAATAGAGCTCCCAGCAATGTATGCATATCTAATTTGTGTTTGACGTATTTCCGTGCTCTGTATTTTTCCATTTATGTCAATCTAATCAAATAAATGTCCCCAGATTTATTCAGTGTGGCAAACTCTTTTCCACAGCGCTTTGAAAATATGTATTAGATATTTTTAACACATATCTTTCCCTCTGCACATGAACTAACCCATATGCAGATGGTAAGAGAATTTCACTTGTTTACTAGCTCAGTTTAAAGATCAAATACTCAAGGTATTGAAAGATGTATTAAATGATGTTCTCAGAATTAGTTTGGTGGCACCTGTAGTCTCACTGTATGTTACATAAAAAAACCCTTGTCATTCCTCTAAACAGGATTGTTATATCAGTTTGATATACTTCAACAATGTCTCTTTTTTTCTGTCTGTATGAGTGTCATGTTGTGTGAAGGACGCTGGATGCAAGTGAAGGTCAGAACTTTATTCAAACCAAACACAGGAAAAGACCTCCAAAAGACTTAGAAAAGCGGGTACAGGATTTCAGTCAAACAGGAAATCCAACACAACATAGTGTGAACACCAAACAACACAAGACAAAGAAACAGGAAACCACGGAGTACTTATACGAAACTAAACGAGGCTTAATGAACTAAAAACAGGTGAACAGAGCTGAACTTAACAGAACTAAACCAAATGGGGACTAAACCAAGAGACAAACAAGACTGAATCAAAAAACCAAGTGCACAACAGAACCAAAACTGGCCACTAAAGGGGGAAAAAAGAAACAAACAATAACAAAAGCATACAGGGCGTGACAATGAATGACTGTGATAGAAAATGCAGGAATAAATTCATTTTGAAGATGAGGAGGGATTCTGACAATCGTGAAGAAATCCTGTTCAGTATGCAATATATAAAAATGTTTTTGAATTGTTTCCTGTCTCCAAAATGATTTCTTCAGAGCACAAGCAGTGCAGCTATGGGAACCTGAATATCACCTTAAAGCCTAGTCTCAAAGCTTGACTCTGAGTTTCAGTCAGCACATTTTGCCCTCATGGTTGAGCATCTACTTGTGTCCACGTATATGTTCTCCATACCACCCTGCAGTGGTTACCTAACATCAATGATGAGCTCTGAGAGTCTGGTCCTGATAATGTATTATTAAATATTAGAGCGTTCAAACAATTAAAATAATTATTCGTGGGCAATCGCAGGAGTTTGCGTAGTTAATCTTGATTAATTCTGCATTTTGTATCTACTCAAATTTTACCCAAATGAAAGAGTATTCAAAATTCAATTTGTCCATAAACGTGAGTGAACAAAATATGCTTCATCCAAATGTATTTCTTATTTTCCAGCAAAACCGACCTCACCAAGAGGAGTTTTCAACAGCAGCTTAACATCAGACAATTCAAGATCAGGCTGCCAACATTATTAGTCTACTCAATAGAAACAACTTTCCCAATTGCATTAATTCACTCCGCAGGTTGGCCGTTTTGGATTTTGTGCGTTTTGACTGATTCCAAAATTTTAAATACTACTCTTAGATATACTTTTCCTATTCCTTCGCACTGAGCCAGTTGCTTAAACACACAAGTTTGGTTACAGCAGCTCGCTTACTGTGCAATATGCCCAGAGATGGAAAACAACCTCAAGGTACTGATGTGTCAGGTGACCTTGTCGACTAACCTACCTTTCCTTGCACTAAGGGTGATTCAAAGGGTCATATTAGGACTTGCATTAACAGCATTAAAAACAAATACTGGCTTAAAAAAAATGCGTTATGAACACGTTAACTTTGACATATATTTCAAGACCTGGACAGTATTAATTTTAGAACATAACTAGGTATGTAGTTCATTTTCTGTATACTTGTATGAAAAAGAAAGATGATTGGAGCAATCCCAACCAACAGAGTGGGAGTTTGCAGTAGTTCTGGATAATATCCAGATAAGCACATTGAGGGAGAGGCATTCTTTTGGGCATGATAATAGCATAAATATCTGCATAAAAATGATCACTCAGACCACAAACAAAAACAGATTACATGGTTATCAGGTAGATAATCAGTTAATTTTGAAAAACATCTAACTAACACATGGGTAGTAAAAGGAATACATGGTTAGTTTGTAAGCCAGGAAGACCTTAAGCTTAAACTTAAAACACAGTAATAACAGTAATACTTAGTATTGTGAGCCTGTGGAAAAAAAACATTACCTAGAGCACAAAGATCTGTATGTAGCCCTGAAACAAAAAGGGTCCCAGACAACTCTTTTGGGACTTGAACCCACAGCCTGTAAATGGCTTCGCATTTAGCTAGAAGTCCATAGCACTACTGAGAACCTGGTTTAAGGTTGCTGGAGAGCACTGCGCTGCAAAGTGCAGCCGTAAACGTCTCTTGCCACAGGTATCGTTTTGAGAGTTGAAAACTGGGTGAAGGTGTAATCACTGTTGGAGGAATACCAGATCAGACTAACACCCTCAGTAACATTCACACTGATTTTAGATTGTGTCACTTTCACAGGAGGGGGATAGATTCCAATTGCAAATACATGGATTTGCTGAACACAGATTCAATTTATTTCACTTCCATTTTTGGCCAAGCGGGACGCCTGGATCCAATTCCTGGTCAGTGGAGGATGGGCTTCTGATCCAGTGTCAACTTTCCACTCAGCCATGCTGCTAAACTCTATACTGACCATCAACAGGAGACAGCTTGAAAGGAACAACCTGGGAATTAAAAGAATGCTTCTTCTGAAAATGTACAACACAAAACATGAAACAGACCAGACTTTTCTACACCTTATGACAATTTTCACTGCAACATGGAAACATTCATAAAGTTGAGTCAGTTTTTGAGGGACAGCCTGCACATTATTGACTAAGGGTAAGGCCAGGTGAGAGAACATGTCCTCAACACCCTTCCTAACCCCATTGGTCGACTGCCCACCTCAAAGCATGACCATTTAAGAGAGAGATTATCACCAACACACATACCTCTTTGTGTAGAAGTACACGGAAGTACTCTCTTTTAAGGAGACCCATCTTATCTCTCGTGTTCAGCCGGAGAAAAATAGCGTACCACCAAGACTGCATGAAAAAAAAAAGTGCTACCAAACTTTATATGTCCATCTAGATGAGCAGAATCAAATAGAAGCATAATTTGGTCAGATCATACTAAAATTGATTCAGTATGCGTTTAGTATCTCATATCCATACTGAATTCTTGAGTTGTGACTGCATGGAAGAGTTACATTTACTCTCTCAAAGCACTATACTTATCATGTGTGTTACTTGGCCTGACAGTCAGTGATTTCCTGTGGGAACAAATCTCCAGTGGTAAATTTGAGTCTCACTGACTGACTCCATAATGTTACATACACATCTAAACTTCATCTCAGGGAGTGATGCATAAGTTTTTCCAAAATCAACAAAGTAAATAAGTGAAAATTGTGGGTTAACTATTTAAGTAGAAGTTATCACATTCATGGCCAATTAATTCACCTGTTTTTTGCTTTATTTTTTTATTTAAACATTTGTTTGAAATAGTGTGGCCACTTGATTTTAAACTGGACCATAAGGCTGTTTTCTGATTGCAATTAGTTCACTTTGGCTCCACCTTGAGACCAGCTGGTGGCCATGCACTTAATTACTATGCTTCACTGTCATACGAAATATTAAATATGAGATTAGATATCTCATACTCTGTTGTGGATTCAGTGAATACACTCAGATTGGCAAAATGCTATCTAACATACAATGCCTGAAAACTAAATTTGCTTACAACATTTTTCAGGCTAAATATTTTTATTGGAGGATGGTCTCTAATGAAGCAATCATTTGTCATATTGTTTTATTAATATATTGGCAGAAAACACTTGGTTGGTGAAACATGATACTGAAGAAAAAGCAGATTCTTCTGGGTCAATTTACAGGATTAATAATTAATATTAAATCAAAAGCAAATGGAAGCAAAAATAGGCAGTAAGTTCAGAGGACCATAAAATCAGACACTGGATAATCATATTGGCAGAAAACACTTGGTTGGTGAAACATGATGCTGAAGAAGAAGCATGATATGATGTTGGTCATTACTAAGACATAAGGATTCGATGTCATAATTTATCGCAACAGACAGTAATGTTTTGTTTTTTGTTTTTGTTTTTTTCATTTGTTTGTTGCAATGGTTGTGGAATTCTTTTTAGTGGCCGTCATAATTTAGCTATAATGTTTGTTTAATGATCAGCATACATATCAAGCCCCTCCGTTGTTGACTATTATTAGGCTGTATCATATTTGCAATAATAGTAATGTATGATTCTCATAAACAGAACGGTATGGTACGCTGCCTGGGATACGAAACTGTTAACTAGTGAGTTAATTATTTTTTATTTCTTTAAAAAGATTGAATACTTAACTCAGCACTCTGAAAAAGTTCACTGGATACACAGAATATGGAAAGTCATTGGAAAAGAAGCTGAACAATGATACTAACTATCTGCAGGGGATGTATTTTTTTTTTGGACACCTTCTGTAAACATTTTGGCCGTAAATACTATTCGCATGTAAATAATAGAGGTGTGTTAAACACAACTGAAATATCAACTGAATGATTGTTTAGTTCTGAATTGTTAAACAGACATTATTTATTCAGTGTTAATAATAGCATACGTACACTAAATCAGTATTACTGCAATGAATAAAAATATCCAAATGTACAGACTTAGCAATGTGAAAATCTTGATTGGTTTCACAGTGCAGCCAGAAGTCAAGCTCAGATTAATCAAGCAGGCCAGTGGCAGCCATCCTGCCATTTTAATGTGCAGTGCTTACAACTTCTACCCCAAAGCTGTCAAAATGACCTGGTTAAGGAATGGTAAACCAGTGACCTCTGATGTGACCTCCACTGAGGAGAAGGCTGATGGTGATTGGTACTACCAGACCCATTTTCACCTAGAGTACATCCCCAAATCAAGAGAGAAGATCTCTTGTATGGTGGAGCATGCCAGCTTCAGTAAACCCATGATATATGACTGGGGTAAGAATACTTTAACGCGATTGCTTAGGTGATACATGAATAATGGTTGAACTGGATAATGATCAAGCACATTCCATTCAAGCAGAAAGGGCAATGCATTTACACCGTTTCCAAGACATTTTCATCTTTCCATATATCAAACTGACATCAAACTGACCTGGTTAAGGGACGGTTAACTGGTAACCTCTGATGTGACCTCCACCAAGGAGAGGGCTGATGGTAATTGCTACTACCAGACCCATTCTTACCTGGAGTACAACCCTAAATCAAGAGAGATCTCTTGTATGGTGGAGCATGCCAACTTCAGTAAACCCATCATATACATTATGACTGCAGCAAGAATACTTTAACGCAACTGCACACGATGATGCATGAATCATTGTTAAACTGATGATGATGATAAATACATACTTCTTAGTGTAAAGTGCTGCAGAATTAGAAAATTATTCGAGAATGAATTGACATCTATAGATGATGTATAGTTTTCAATAACTAAACAAGCTTTATAAGAAAATTCCTACTGAAGAATTATCGGAAAGAAATTCTTTATCAGAAAGAATACCTACTAAAGATAGCAAATTTTACTTGTATGTGCTTAGAAAGGGAATATAATCAAGGATACATTTTTAAGAATCCCTAAAATCTAATTTAAATGATTTTTTTTTCTTATTTGATGAACACACCATACTTTAACATCTAAGTTAAGCGATAAACAGTGTTTGGTTTACACCAAGCATAGTACTTTAACATTTAGTTCAGAGTGGTACTATGCATATGGTTTAACATTCAGTTTGATTTTTGCTACCTCCCTATCCATGTTATGCAGCAGCCTATTGATTTGGAGAAAACGGAGCTTCTGTTTTTTCCTGCAAAGAACTCCCCAACGATTGACACAGCAATCACCATCGAGGGATCTGTGGTTTTCCCCAACACAGCAGCCAAAAACCTTGGCGTAACCCTTGACAACCAGCTAATCTACTCCAGTCACATCGCGGCAGTCACTTGATCCTGCAGATTCTCCCTATACAACATCAGGAGAATCCGCCCATTCCTCACACAACACCCAGCTCCTGGTCCAAGCGCTTGTCATCTCCCGCCTGGACTACTGCAACGTTCTACTGGCTGGCTTACTGACCTGCGCCATCAGGCCACTCCAGCTCGTGCAGAACGCCGCTGCACACCTGGTCTTCAACCTCCCCAAGCACTCTCATGTCACTCCACTGCTTACTGCACTCCACTGGCTTCTGGTAGCTGCCCGCATCCAAATCGAGACACTGGTACTGGCCTACCAAGCAACAAGAGGCTCCGCCCCATCATACCTTCAGTCCCTAATAACTCCGTGTACCGCTACTAGAACCCTCCACTCTACGACCTCTGGTCAGCTGACGGTCCCCTCACTTCGGGAACCCGGCAACCGCTCCTCCCGACCACGCGTCTTCTCCGCGGTGGTGGAACGACCTCCCTCATACAGTTAGGACTGCGGAATCCCTCACCATCTTCCGCAAGAAACTGAAAACCCGCCTCTTCAGAACCCACCTATCCCCCAATGCCTAACCCCCCTTCCTTAAAAAAAAAAACCCTTGTCTTGTATCTATGTTTGTCAAAGAATTCTAGGGGCGCAATACGAAGGAGTAAATTAACACTCAGTCTTTTTTCGATGTCTGCTTATGAGGTATTAGGAATCCGACTGATGCACTGATTGTAAGTCGCTTTGGCTAAAAGCGTCTGCTAAATGCTAAATTGTAAATTGTATTCTGTTAAACTGTATTTATATATGTCCTCTATATAGCTGCATTTATTTATGCGTGAAATTTTACCAGTTTTAGTGTGTTAGGCATCCTTGGGATTTGGAAAAGTGCCTATATAAGTCGTATATTCTTAATCTCCTCATGTATTCATAGTCTTATTATTAGTGCTGGTTTAGAAATATGTACTTAAAACTGATTTGACCATATAGGATGAAAACTGGATATTGAGTAAATACATGGGCCTGCTGAGTTGAAAAATAAACAGGTTCTGATTTGTTCAGATTGTTCTTGAGGATATCATCAGTTACTACAGACTCATTTAGCAATTATCTGTCATTAAGAGTCAGAACTTAACAACTGATAGTGTGATTTTAATGAACTGCTGAATTAGTAGCTGAATTATAACTATCATATCAGAATTTTTATAGAGTTGTTTTGCATAACCAATTTGCTTGGATAAAATTAACTCTGGGAATGTTGAACTAATGCAGTGTAGATTACACAAACAGTGTTAATTTCACATTTTCAGAGTTAATTTAACACTACTGTGTTTGTAGTATATGTCAGCACAGGTACAGCATTATTTAAACAATGATCCCTTTAAAGTAAAGCACCTGTGTAACATATTGCTTTTCAAAAACTTTACCTTACCACTTTGTTCAGGTGGATTCTTATAGTTGTCTTTTGCTAATTGCAGCCATGTTTGGCAGTCTGCCATTTCAGTGATGGCATAAAAGTAATATGAAAAAGGAATGGTATCCACAAAAGCTGGTAGTGTCAGTACTGACTCCTTAGTCTTGTAGCCAAATGATCTCTGTAACAGGCATAACGGAATGTCATCGGTGGTATTAAATACATGTACTCACACACATCATGTTTGCACACTGACATGCTTCTGTATACCTCCTACACAGGACGTACCATATGTATACATCTGACCAAAATGTGCTTCTCCATCATGTGCATTATTACATTTAACAATATAGTAACACACTATTTTGGTGTAAACTGGAGGGTCAAACACAGTACACTCGCTCCGACTGGAAGTGTGAATCTGAGGTATGTTTTATCTATGGCAACCAAGGTCAGAGGCTTTGGGTAGCAGGGGTATATCTGTGTGTGAGAGAAATTGTTTTCTCTAGTCTGTAACATCAAGACCCAGCCACAGCAACATCTTGTGTGTAAGGAGCGGCTCACAAAGAGCAGCTCCTCTGATTAGTCTGTAACATTAAGACTCTAGGCGCTTCTGATACATCATGTACACAATGCAGGAAAGTCTCCTCTTCTCTCTGATCCTGTTTCGCTTTAATCAACAAGCTTCAATAAAGACAACTGAGACCAAAAACCATCTCTGCTCCTGTTATTATTTAACATCAAAACATCAAAGCCCAACAATATAACAGATTTCATCTTTGTTGAACTGGTAGGTTAATTCATCAGCATCAACTGTATCACTGCATATTTCATCTCTGCCCAAAATGTGAAGATCTACAAAACAGTAGGAGGAATAACTGGTTTAGAAAATGAACTGGAATACATTGGCGTGATGTTCATTTTCGTAGAAATGGTGTGACTGGTCCTTTTCATATTTGAAGTTATTCTCTACCAATCTGGTAGAGTGTGAGGATTTGACAGACCAAGACCCAATCGCAGACCCACTGAGTAAAATAAGATTTATTCAGAACCAAAAATCAGAATCCAAATCTCAAGAACAGTGTCCAGTCCAAGGTCAAATCCAGAGGGCAAACAAATCCAAATCGTAAGGCAAAAGAATGGTCCAAACAGGATACAAACAAGGTCAGAGCCAGGGATCCTCAGGGCAACCAAATCCAAAACGTAAAGCAAAAACAGGTCCAGGTAAACACGGTCAAAATTACAGATCACAGGAGGCAACCACACAGACTGGCAGAGAGAACAAAAGGTCACAATCTGACAAAGAACAGGTACAAACACAGGACTTAAATACACAGAACAATGAACAGCAGAGACAGACTATTGGAGGAGACAAACCAGGTAATAATAGGGATCAGGTGGGGGGCGGGGACAGGAGACACAGGGACAAACAGAAGCACATGGCAAAACCAAAACAAACAAAAGCACAACTCGACAATACACAGGATGGCCAGCAGGTCGGCCAGATTCCCCAATCCTGACACATATACTGACAGTAGAGTATAATTTGTCGTCCCCCAAAGCTGGAGCAGAAATTTTACAACACTGATGTTTCATACAGTTGTACATTCCCTTGTTCTCTGAATAACATATTTTAACCATATAATGAACAGATACTGAAGCACTCACATCAGCTGTTGTCCTTGAAAAAGAAATTTATACAGATGAAAATCACAATCAAGAACCTCATTATCTTTAATTACAGCTGAAGTCACAGCCATGCAGAGCACTGGCAAAGTAAAGGTTGTCTGACAAGCAAAGACATGTTTCCTTAACATGAATCTCTGTTGTCTGTCAGTCAATGGGAATATTATTTTACTTGTGACACCACTTTCGCTCAGTCATTGCTCAATGTGTAACGTAAATTTTTTAAATGGCCCTAAATCTCACAACTTTGATACTGAAGAGCATAAAAGATAGTAAAACATAATAATACAAGCATAATACAAGCAAGCTATGAGCACCTGGTTATTGTTATCTTAAATGTATTATTACTAGAATTAAAAACCATCCCCATCCCCCCCCCCCCCCCCCCTCAGTACTGCCAACCAGCATATTATCAACATATCATTATGATGATCAACATATATTTTGAGAGGATTTGGGACTCTCCCAGCTGGCACAAACCAGGGGGGAAAAATCCTCAGAAGGGATCCTTCTTTCAGCTGAGATATTTCAGATATGTAACTAACATGCACTAGTAGACACTAGTAGAACTTGTTAAGCTGAAACTCACCCAGCCCAAAATATGAGTACCTCTTACCTTTGCCAGTAGAGTAGAACAATGCAAGCATTGTCAACAGCATTACTGTGGCATTAGGAAATGCTGTTATTATTAAGGTTAAAAGTCAGCAAACTCGCATGAAATCTGAGCTTGGTATATCAAGTAGTGGTAGCACTAGCCTGTGTGATTTAGTGACGCAAAAGGGAAAGGGTCTTTTTCTCCTGAAACCTTTAAATAAACATAGAAACACATTTCAGCCTGCAAGTTCACTATAGAAGGTACACCCAGATCAACCTGCCATAAAGTATATGAGACTGTAATGAAATAAATGGAGCAGCAGATTGACCTCTGATGAAAGAGTCAATTTATTATTTCCCCTGAATATGAAAGCTTGTATACAGTTTTTTTAAACACTTACAGTACATTACCAGTGCACAGTACCAGGTGTGAACAGAATAAACAGATTTGGTCATATCTCTTTCAGTCATACAGCTGAGAAATCATAACAAACGGGTAAGTAACATGTTTTAAACACAAGGCCAACATAAAGTCACAAATCAATAGGAAGAGACGCAGTAAGGGCAACTTAAATACACAGATCAAACAAGGCACAGGTGAAACACATTAACTAAATGACTATCTAAAGTCTTCTATGGTGCCATCTGGTGGCCAAAATGTGCATAGAAGCCCCAAACCTACAGTTTGTGCCAATTAGGTGAATTTTAAAGTAATATGAGTGATAATCTTCAATGAAAAGAAACCTCCTCTTAATAAGGCTCACTGAGTGGCAAATTTCATCGAACCTAGTGAATAAAACAGCATAATTAATACATTACGGGGATTCATGATAGTTGTGTAATGCTACTGAAGAATCTTTGCAATATTTTAAAACATTATATGTCTCGCATATTTTATTTATTAAAAAAAGGAAACAAAACATCTGGCACGAACATCTGACCTCTGGATTTCCAGTGGATTTCGTTTTGAAGTAGATCAGCCCAGAAATCCCAATCACACTCTTATTCCTATCAGATTCATGAGGTGAGGGATCTGTAAAATGTGGAACAGATAAGTTCATATTATTCATTTAAATTATTTAAGCTGCCTCTCTGTTCGCATCTGTTCATACTATAAATTTGTAAGGAATGGATCTTGTGGTGAAACTGATTACTGTGCAGTGATACTGCTTACTTAAAATGCATTTATGTCACAGGGCCAAGCCTATTCTACTCTGGACTCCTAATGTACACTTTGTGTCAATAACTGAACCAAATCCAACAAGAATAACTCTAATCTTTCAAACATGTACATTAAGTCAATCACATCAGATTAGGAATCTCTGAGAGCTAATGAGTTGTGTGCGATTGTATATTTAAAGAAAGTTTAGCATCCATAGGAGGGGAGCATCCATTTTTAGCTGAGTTTCCAATCCCAGCCTATACCTTCTTTCAAGTCAGCAAATACCAACCCAAAACTAAAACGCTGTCTCAATGTCAGCTGATAGATAATAACAGTAGAAACGTATTGTTCCTCAACTAAATAAAAGTTAGTCACATACCATACACTTTGGGGCAGCCATGGCATAACACTTAGGGAAGCGGGCATGGGACCAGAGGGTCACCGGTTCAATCCCTGGGACCAGCAGAAAAAATGTGGATGGGGGGAATGCTTTCCCCTCCCACAGTATCTATGTTTGAACAGACCTTGGGCAAGGCACTCAGCCCCCAGCTGCCCACCACGCACAGGTGTGCTGCTCACTGTTCCTGCTCCTGGTGCATGTATGCTCACTACCAGTATGTACAGAATGGGTGAAATGCAGAGGTTAAATTCATCACTCATTGCTCATATTGCTCATGTGCAATAACAGAGATTCTTTTTTCTGAAGCTTGCATAGTCCACCATACAAGAGATCCTCTCTCCTGATTTGGGGATGTACTCCAGGTAGGAATGGATCTGGAAGTACAAGTCACCATCAGCCGTCTCCTCAGAGGATGTCACATCAGAAGTCACTGGTTTACCATCCTTTAACCGGTACACTCTGATGAGTTTGGGGTAGAAATCAGTGGCACTGCACATCAACATGGCAGGATGTCTGGCACCGGCCTCCTTGACTGACCTGAGCTGAACATGTGACTTTACTGGGGGGGAAAAAAACTGTTCTTACACCCGGTGCAACACAGTGCAAACTGAAACACAAGTTACTTTGCTAGTTTCAGACCAATGCAGTTGTCACTTTCCCGTCCAGTGCCCACATTGTTTAAAAATGAACTTGCGTCCATCTGGGCAGATGGACTTAAAATGAGGTGTGGTCGGGCAAATTGTAGGTGCGTTGTTATTTTGAATGCAGCAGAAAGCCCAACAAAAACCTGGTCTAAAGTGAGGTCACAGTTGTTTCATTGAAAAATGGAGTACCTGACTGGACAGAGGATTGGAATATGACAGAGGTGGCAAATCACTCTTTTTGTCCAGGTGCTCAAACACCCTAAATGCACTTGCTCCATGTGCTGTAGACCACATGTTTAGATCATTAAAATAAAGTCCATAGTTTCTAAATAGACGGTCATCAATTTTTTTTGTTTTTAACCACTGAAAATCATGCAGTAACATCACAAGCAAAACATAACTGTCAGCTCAGTTTTAAACATAAATTATGACATACATAAGGAGTATTATATTTTTAAGCTAGTTTACTTCTTACCCGTTACATTCAGATGAGGAAAGAACTGATTACCATATCGTCTACAATCCGCAAGAGCCTTAGACGCTTGATTGTGCAACCACTCTGTTCTATTGTTAAGATCTTCTGCATATTTTATTCCAAAGTCGGTGTATCCTCCTACTTTATCAACACCACTATTGAATCGCAGCAATTCAAGCTTATTGTAATTGATGGAGTATATTAACTCCATCTCCTGTGGACCCCTTAAAGCAAAATGGCACAAAAAGGAGAATGTATCATCCATCTATTGAGAAAATAAAATAAAGAGTGATATAAATGTTGATATTTATATCAATATAAATATTGTCCAAAGGCCTAGGCTGTTTCGTGCTGACCGTCAAGTGGAGCAGGCTTTCCAACAAATGATTTGCGAGACCTCTGTTATTAAAATATAGCCACTATGTCAGAGATGAGGAGACAAAATGAGTTTAGCCTTAGCAGTGGTTTTAAAATGTGCATGTGCATAAGCAGTAGGTAATAATGATGAGTAAAGTAATTAGAGAAATAATAAGTAATCTGTGATAAATTACCCTCTTAGAGTAATTACTCAAACACTCAAAGTTACGTGGTAAATTTTTCTGTACTATACTTACAACATCAAGAGGAGCTGTTTTATATCCTCATATGCAGATGCGGGTCATGGAAGGCCACTCTATTTTTTTAAATACAACTCCCAGTGAAGCACACATGTCTAATGTGTGTCTGGCATATCTCTTGTTCAGCTTTTCCTGGTGTGCTCCAGTTTAGGTAAATCCTTTGCAATGTCTCAGAACTGATTCAGTGTGGCAAACTCTTTTCCTTATTCCTTTGAAAATATGCATTAGATATTTTTAACATGTTTGCTTTTGCACACAAATTAACCCACAAGCAGACAGTAAGAGAATTTTGCTTAGTTACTAGCTCGATTTAAAGCTCATATAATGAAGATAGCATAAGATGTGTTACATGATGTTCTCAGAATTAGTTTGTAAGCAAATGTAGTCGCACTGTATGTTACATAATCAAAAACACCTTCTCATTCCTCTAAACAATAGGATTGTTATATCTGTTATTTGATATATTTCAACAATGTCTCTTTTTTGTCTGTATGAGTGACAGTGATAGACAATGCAGGAATAAATTCATTTTGAAGATGAGGAGGGATTCTGACAATCGTGAAGAAATCCTGTTCAGTATGCAATATATAAAAATATTTTTGAATTGTTTCCTGTCTCCAAAATGATTTCTTCAGAGCACAAGCAGTGCAGCTATGGGAAACTGAATATCAGCTTAAAACCGAGCCAGAGCTTGATTCTGAGTCTCAGGGCTCTATCTTACACCCAGTGCAACGCGGAGCAAACCACAACACAAGTGTCTTTGGTAGTTTCAAACCGACGCAGTTGTTATTTGCCTGCACAGTGCCCACGTTGTTTAAATAGCCATGTACTTGCGTCCATCTGGGCTGCTGGTTTAAAATGAGGTGTGGTCAGGTACATTGCTGGCACATTGCTATTGTAAATGCAACTGAAAGCCTCTGCACCTCTAAAGCCAGATCGCAGTTGTTTCACTGAAAAATGGAGGACCTGATTGGACAGAGGATTGAGAGTCGGTGGAGGCAGCGAATCAGCAAATCGCAGTTTACGTTCAGGTGCTAAATCTGCCATTGTAATAGCAATCCATCAAGGCGCCAGCGCAGGTGGCTTTCAAAAGAAATGGGAGCTGATGCTCTGATTGGTTTGTTGAACATTACGCCCAGAATCACACCTATGCTTAATTAAGAGACTAAGTACAACCCCTTTACGCCTTGCGCCCTACTTTGCACTCAAATTATCCGTCTTTAAACTAGCAAAAGTGGACTTGGACTCACCCTAATGCCATGCGCTTTAGACCATTCACTTAGATCGTTAAAATGGAGCCCTCAGTCAGGACACTTTGCCTCGATGGTTGAGCATCTACTTGTGTCTATGTATGTGTTCTCCATACCACCCTGCAGTCGTTGCAGTGGTAAAAAAAATGATGAGCTCTGAGAGTCTGGTCCTGATACTGTATTCTTAAATATCTAGCTTGTGGCCTGGACAGTATTAATTTCGGAACTTGCATAACCTTTATAACTAGGTACTTAGTTCATTGTCTTTCATACCTACTTACCTATATGAAAAAGAAAGATGATTGGGGCAATCCCAACCAACAGAGTGGGAGTTTACAGTAGTTCAAAGTTATATTCAAACATTATACACAATTCTGACTGACCTTGCTTTCACATTAAAAGCATTTACTTATTTTGAAACAAATACATTATCACAAACTGAAAGAGACTGCAGGCAGTTTTATACTGATATGCAAATCACAGTCCAAATCATGGTCAATAAACAGGCAAGGTCTGGTACACTATAAACTGTCTACTGGGGCTAGGCAAGATCAAAGTCAAGAATAAGCTAATGTCTACACACAGGAAGGCTAATGGTGAGAACAGTGCTCAACCGAGTAACAGGGTTAACATTAAACAAGGAAAACCAGGAAACAAGGGAAAACTTGGAGACCAGAGCCGGCTCAGTGTTGACATGTGAAAGACTTTACCAAGGTATAGAGGAATACACTGGGATCTATATATACACATACAAAAAAGGAACAAACTGAGAACACCTGCACACAATAATAGGGGAGCAAGGTGGTTAGACAAGGAGGTAGGGACAGAGACCTGACACATTATAATGAGACAAAAAATAATTGATTAAACATAAAGTAAACATAGCTCAAAACACTTTATTAAATCAGTTCAGCCAAGGGTGAAACGAACTGCTTGCCTGAAATAGGCCTACTGGAGAAAGTTACATCAGTTCAAATGTACATTTTGTTGTTTTTTAAATGCTAACATACTAGACAGACCGAGTGGATGCAGTGACGGAATGAATGCAGAGAGAATCGCTCTGTATGGATTTCAGAACAGAAGATGATACCAGTTCATATGTCACTAAGCCACTGAATTTTTGACTCTAAGAGTGGAAAATGTGTTCCCTTTTGAACCAGTCAGGAGCTTCCTCATGGACAGCTATTTGTATCATGGAGGGTCAGTCATTCAAGACAAGCTTCATAATGTATGTTCCATAATTTTAAGTTCTTTTCTGTTCATCATCATTGGAGCTGTGAATAATGGTGGGAATGTGCTCAGAACAATAATTACATTCCACACTGCAGTTTAGCTTCAACCTAGAAACAGCTTTCTCAGAGTGAATCCAGTTATTCTATTGGATGATGGACAGTTGAAATTCTTGTTGAGCAGAATATTTGTAGTTTGTTTTTTGTTGGTGTTCAGTGTGAAAGTAACTTCGGCATTACCTGAGTACAATGAAGTTTCTAGTTGCTGTTCTCATTTTCATAAATATCTTCTTCAAGGAGACCGACCAGTGTAAGTATTTAATTATTTGTTTTAAATATGTTGTTCAGAGAATGAGAGAATGTGCAAAAATAATGGACTGTCCAGATGTCTAACAGGCTGAGATTAGCCTTTTGCATACACATAGAAAAAACACATTAACACTTCACACAATTTGAGACAGATTTGTAGAGTGTTTTCAGCACCATAGAGAACAAGCAATGACTCACTATCAAATTTGTAAAAGAAGCCTCATGTAAATAGATTAATGATATTGATCTATATATAGACAGAAAGGACCAGTCAATGTAAAAGAAAGACAACATTATGTGTTCCATTTTAGTTTCTGAATTTGGAAACCGTTCTGCTGTTTTTCAGATCTTCACATTTTTGACAGAGATGAAATATGCAGTGATGCAGAAAATGCCGATGAATTAACCTATGAATTCGATGGGGATGAGTTAGGTTACATTGATTTCAAGAAAAAGGAAGGAATAAGCACACTGCCAGATTTTGCCGACCCAATTGACTTTGCATATTACGAGTTCGCCCTCGCTGAAATGGCAGCCTGCAAGGTTCAACTGGAAAGAGCAAAATATGGCTTTAGGAAACCACCTGAACAAATGGGTAAGATAAAATTTAAAAAAAAAAAAAAAGAAAGAAAAAAGAAAAAAACATCACAGAACAGAGATGGAGGAAATCAGGAAATATCAAGGAGTTTTTATATACAACATTCAAATAACTCTTGAAAAAATCTGTAAGGTTCTTGCCTTTTTTTTTTTTCAAACTTGGCTGACTTTCTTTACTTGCAGATCCTCCTCGGACTGTTATTTACTCCAAGCATGATCTAAAGCCAGGTGCCAAGAATATGTTGATCTGCTATATGACTGGATTCTACCCTCCTGCTGTTAAAGTAACATGGACAAAGAACAATGTGAATGTTACAGAGGGGATGACTCTGGGCAGGTATTCCAGTAACAGTGATGGAAGCTTCAGTCTGTTCTCTGTTCTGGGGTTCACCCCAGAGGAAGGGGATATTTACACTTGTACAGTTGAGCACAAAGCTCTCCTCTGGCCCTTAACTAGAGAATTAGGTGAGACAACAAATTCTTCAAGTCCTGTAATTTTATACTAAGCATTTGCAGAGTTTAACTCAGAAATTATGAAACTGATTTCCACACAAATACCAAGAATAGAAATTATATGATTTATTAATTTTCTTATATGATTTTTAAATTTCAGTCCTTTGACTGGGAACAGTTTTGACATTTTTAGTGTGCTTAGAAATACCACAATAAATGCATGTGTGTGTGTGTGTGTGTGTGTGTGTGTTTGTGTGTGTCTGCAGGCATTGAGCTGGTTAAGCAAACTGTTGATGGTTCATCAGTGTTTTGTGGGGTCAGCATTATTCT
The DNA here is from genome assembly GCF_902362185.1 of Chanos chanos. Classification (NCBI taxonomy): domain Eukaryota; kingdom Metazoa; phylum Chordata; class Actinopteri; order Gonorynchiformes; family Chanidae; genus Chanos; species Chanos chanos. Next base: position 54,593,936 of record NC_044495.1, on the reverse strand, counting down.
TGGACTTTTGGGACTGGCTACTGGTGTATTCCTCTTCAGCAAATAAAGGGTAATAACTAAAATCTACCAAAAAATATGATATTCGAAACTAAATGCAGTTTAGATGATGATTTAATATGACCATGGTGTATGACATGGTGTACATTAAACTATGTTTATTTCACTATTTGTTTTTGATTTGTTTCAGGTTTGCTGTTCATTAAGATGACTTTTCGTATTAAAAATGTCTTTATTACATTTAAAATATATGAAATACACAAAGTATCTCATTCTTACTTTATGTCTTGCTATTTACAGTGTTTTATGAACATACTATGACTATTTTCTCTCAAAAGTGGAATCTTAGTGATCTGTGGTTGCTTGTATGTCTGTCTTTCATGTGGCAACAATTTAAGTCTCTGTGAGTAATGCTAGTATATGCCTCCTCCAAGAGCTGTCAAGGTTGCCCCCTGTATCTTTTCATACAATACAAAGTGTTAAGCATCACAACTACAACTTCATCATTGCAGCAGAAAAGGTTAGAGAGACTCTGATCAGCATTCACATGTTGTGTCCTACTGCTCGCATGTGTTTAATTTGCATTGGTGCATTCATTTTGTCTTTTGAGTATACAAACATCTTCCATAAGTATGTATAATCAAGTCAAAATACAGCAACCTTTTTTTTTTTTCTTTTTGAAAAAATGGGGTGTCGTTTTGAGAATTATGTCCAAGCAGACAAAACTGAAAGCAGGACATGCATTACGGTTTGATAACCTGTGATGTTTGGTATTGTTATTTTTATTGAAATGCTAAATAAATTCAGTCATATATAAACACACTGTGTACAGTTCACCTATGCATTAACTCAGATATCTGATATGATGAGCTTGAGATGCCCCCTAATTAAAAAAAAATGGTTTAGGGGTCAAAGGCTACTCTTAAGTGCTAGTAGGATTTGGAAGTTCTCACCTGCGGTTCTCAAGTCTAATCTTTTGGATCTTGTGTCATATGTTCTTTCCTCGCAAGATTAATGTGGTAAAGAATAAATCACTTAAACAAACCACTTGAAGTACTTTTTTCCTCCAGCAAAGTTAACATGAATGAAAGAGTTAATGATAATATTCATGTGATACAAATATACAGGAGGATGCTGTATGTGATTTTCCACTTCAATGTTCAATGATTTATGCCAGAAGAAATGGTTTCCTGCTGAAAAAAATCAATATTTTCTAATATTTTCAACATTCAAGGCAGTTCATTTGACCTCAGATGTTCGTGATTATGTTTACAACAACTTTCATATTCCTGGTGATACAGAGCAGAGGGTATATCTTTTCAAACTTTAAGTTTGTGTGGGGCATCACCCATAGTGCAGACACAGTCATTTGTAGTATCAGTCTTACTGTTTTCACTTGTGGTTCCCCAATGGTGGAACAAGCTAGCAACTGCCATCCGAGCAGGGGCATCCCTCTCTATCTTCAAGAACCTCTTGAAGACTCGCCTTTTCCAAAAGCACCTCCTCTCCTAACAACTAACACCTCTAACACCTAACACGCCTTCTTCACACCTAAGGTGCTCTTCTATACCTACTCTCCTGCCTCTCTTAAGGGAAACTCGCACTTACTACTTATTGTTTGCATTGCTTAGTGCCTACTCTCAGGTCTCTTGCTATCCTGGAGCATGAATGGTTTTTCCCACTTGTGAGTCACTTTGGATGAAAGCGTTAGCTAAATAAATGCAATGTAACGTAATCAATCCCTGTGATCTTTATGAAGCGTTTGTGCAAATTTTGATGTCTTTTGGAAGGAGGGCAGATGAGAAATCATTAAACAGAACATCCAGTACAATGGACAAAAATGTTCAGGTGGGAAATGGCAAACATGTAGAGCATAAGAGTATTAATTGCTGTGCCACAATCTTTCACAGTAAAAAAATAAATAAATGTGATATTTCTTTAAATGTGAAATTTGAATTGGTTTGAATTAGTGGAATTACATGGAAGTCATGTTGTATAAGGCAGGTTAATTCAATTTGTTCTATTAAATTAGGGTGTTATTTGTTGCCATTCTAAGTTAAACTGGATGGTAATGCTGTCTCAAAATTCCTGAAACTGTTACATTCCTACTGCAGCTCCACCTAGAGACCAAACTGTGGCAGTCTAAAGGTTTCATTAAATAAAATATGAAGGACATGTTTTGTAAACTGAAAAGGAGAGAGAAGAGAACTTGCACTGAGTGTGATATAGTGCCTTTAGACCACCTTCAGTAACTTAGCCCATAGGAATAAAATGCAGACATCTAATTACAATGGAAAAATTAGGTGAATACGGGTGGTGCAGTGGGTAGCACCGTCACCTCACAGCAAGGTCTCGGGTTTGATTCCTGGCAGGATGACTCTTTTCTGTGTGGAGTTTGCATGTTCCCCCCGTGTCTGCGTGGGTTTCCTCCCACAGTCCAAAGACATACAGGTTAGGTGAATTGGATACACTAAATTGTGTCTGTGTGTCTGCTCTGCGATAGACTGGCGAGCTGTCCAGGGTGTCTCCCTGCCTTTTGCCCTATGAGCACTGGGATAGGCTCCACGACCCTGATTCGGGTCAGCGGCTTAGATAGTGAGTGAGAATTAGGTGGATATTGTCTGATGGCACATTATCATATTAAACTTGACCTCAGTAAACCTGGACTTACACATTGCTCATTTCTGCATTAAGACCAATACATTACACCTCAAAACTCAACTTTATTTATCTAACTTCAGTTTGTCTATATATTATTTTTTAGGTGTTTCCTTGTCGTAGTTGTGACTCTTTTATACTTTTATTATGTTACTACATACTAATGTTTATAAAACAATGCAATGCGTTGTACAAATTGTGCACTGTCATGTGAAATAAAAGCATGGCCCCTACCTAATCCGTAAAATACATTTGGCTGACCTCATAAACCTATAAACAATTAATCAGGTTTCCAATGCAAGTGAAAACAAAATGCTCCATGGTGAATAGTGACATCTTTTGTGCTTAGGACTGGATTGGTCAGATTGTTTGGGTGTGGAGATGTTCAGAGATTCTTGAAGTGTTGTGTTCCAGTTGGCTCCTTCAGTTTATGCATCTGACAGACAGAATGCTTCAGTCAAGGCACTTACAGATTTGTATTGTTGCACTGCTTTCTATCTTATCCACAACTGGTAAGTTATGTCCATATCTACCATACTAATCAAAATGAAAATGGTAAGTGATTTGTTGTATTAGTTATTCTACTGTATAATAATAGTTTTGTTAACAATAACATTTTGTCTCTGTCCATTATGTCTATATAGCTAGATGCTAAGAATACCTGATTTCATTAAGCCGGTGACAAATATCGACATAGTGGATAAGCTTTGATATTTGACCAATTTTGCGAGGCACAGTTGTCATCCAAGGCTTGGACCTCTCCTTTCTTAGAGCTCAGATAACTTTATATCTTTTACACATATATTTGAGTGACACTGCATATAATTGGAAAATGAAAATATCTTTCCTCATGCATCAGATATGTCCTCATGCATCAAATGTTTGCATTAAAATTAGCATAAATTTTTGACACCTCTGACATAAGATCAGGTTGCCACACAGCACGGTTGTCATGGCATCACCAGCTTGCTTCAGTACACAGTATTTTTGTCTTCTTTACTTTTGTATACTTTCATTTTATTTTGTTTTGTCTTTGATAGTCTGTAATACTGTTCTCTTTTAAAAATATATATATACTTTTTAATATTTATCTCATAATGAACCTGAAATTATATAATATTACAGCTATAACTGTTGGCCTAATTAAGTTGAGGCAATAATGGTGATGCATACTTCTTACTAACAGATGGGTATTACGCACACCGAAGGGTGCGGTGCGCAACTTGGGATATGGAAAAGGCAGAGTTAATAGATTCCAGTTATTTTAACAAGATGGAATACTTAAGATACAACAGCACTATGAATAAGTTTACTGGATACATGGAATATGGGCTGGCATTGGCAGAAGAGCTGAACAGGGACCCTGCGTACCTGAGAGCCATGTATGCCGTCATGGAAAGATATTGCAGATACTATGGCCTGAAGTACTATCCACATGTAAATAAGAGAGGTAAGCTACACAGAGGAAGTTAAGGAATGAGAAAAATAATTGCATTGTGGAAGGTTTTATCACTGTCATTAAAACGTCCTGTTTTTATACTATCTGATGCATATCCAATCAGTATTATTGTGATGAAGAAAAATATCAATATAAAAATATCATTTTTCTTCTGAATGTTTTCTTCTGGTAAACAAAAGTAGCTTCTTGTTTGGTTTCACAGTGCAGCCTGAAGTCCAGCTCAAGTTAATCAAGCAGGCCAGTGGCAGACATCCAGCCATGTTGATGTGCAGTGCCTATGACTTCTACCCCAAAGCCATCAGACTTACCTGGTTAAAGGACGGAAAAGAAGTGACCTCTGATGTGACCTCCTCTGAGGAGATGGCTGATGGTGACTGGTACTACCAGAGCCATTCTCACCTAGAGTACATGCCCAAATCAGGAGAGAAGATTTCTTGTATGGTGGAGCATGCCAGCTTCAGTAAATCCATGATATATGACTGGAGTAAGAGTACATTAACACTATTGCCTATCTGTGTCAGTCTGTGTCGACAATGCTAAATGAATGTGTGCCATGTGTCATGATTTTGAGTGAACATAAAAAATCGTATCACATATTGTTTGTTTAATCTATGTTACTTGGGCCTTTTTACAATATTCTGCTTAGCAACAATAGTGAGACAAACAAATAAAAACAGAAATGAATAGAAAAAATGCATCACACACACATTATATCTTACTCTGAAACTTTTAGCAGCAGATCCTGGTCTCTCTGGACTGGAGAAGGGGAAGATTGCAGTAGGAGCCTGTGTGCTTATGTTGGGAATGACTGCAGCAGTAGCAGGGCTCATATACCATAGAAAAAAATACAAAGGTCAGTGGGAATAAGATTGGAAATTCAGAGTTTGAGGTGCCACCTAAAAACTGTCAAACAGTAAAGGAGTGTGCACAAATCATTTTAAAATATGTTTCTATCATTTTTGAAGTTAGAATGCACAAAACATTTGTGCAACTTTTAGCCCTTTGATTTGATTGCCATGTTAATATTGAATACTGACTAAAGCAGGAAACTGATCACATGGCCTGAATCTTACTTATCATATTTATCAGAGATTTTGTTGTTGTTGCTTTTTAGGTCAGAATGTTGAAGACGTTATGATACCCACAAATGCAGGTGAGACTGAAAAAGGAAAAATTACATGCTGCACATTGCAATTAGAAAATATAAATTTGTTTCATATCAAAGTAAAAACTCAATCTCACATTTTTGCACATTGCTTCAGGTCTCCACGAGATGAGAACCTCAGCTGAGGATGTCAGTGACCAGTGATTGCTTACTGAAAAAGATAACACTACATCACTCTAACAAAATTCTTGCTTGAAGGCCTTAAGAGACTAGATTTGGATCTTAACAGTTGATCTTATATTACAGTTAAACTGAATTTTCTTCTTATGTAAAGAAAAGGTTTTTGTACAATAAGAGGATATACAACAGACAGATGTTTACATGTTTACAAAACTACCCAAAAGGTACAACCAGTGGGCCTGTAAATGTTCCGTTCATTCATACTTCACTCCCAAAGAAGAGATGTAGAAACCAAGGAAGGATATCCTACCTTTTTCTAAGTTTCAGCTTTACAAACAGATGGCAACTTTTTCAAAAACAATCAAATTTCATTGTTCATATATTTTGATTACCTGAATAACAATTTCAAAGAATAAGAAGGAGTCATAACATTCATACACACCACTGATACAGACCTAGAATACATTGCAGTGATGACAGGACATTTGAAACAATGTAAAACAAGGCATACTGTCTGGCAGTTAAAATTTTTCGAAGCCTGACCAAAGTTACTCATGTTTTAACAATTGACTTCTTACTTGTCACTGAATATGAGTCAAATGAATAATTTTTAAAGCATCACATTCCGCAATATGAAAAGTTTTTTTTAGATATGTGTGTAAGCACACAGACCAAGACTATTTTAGCGACCATGCACATAGTGACATCCATTGCATTTCTATTTCAACACAGTTATTAATAGATCATAGAAAGCAGTGAAATAACAAAAAATGACACTTTCTTTTATGGGTAGTAATGCACAGTAACAATTCATACACTACATAGTGTCTGCAGAGAATAATGTCTGCCTCTCCTGTCATTTAGTGTTTTGAATGTATTTTTATGTTATGAGGTTTGCTTATGTTATGAGGTTTACTTTTTAATCTGGTGTCACTGTATTTCTCTTTATATGTGTCATAATTCGTGAAGGTACATTATGAAAGATATAATGTATGTATGCATAGTACGTTACACCATATAATACAGCGATTAACTGCACAGTAAAATGATTCATTATCTGTTTCTATTCAAGTTCAAGATCAAGTTTATTTGTATAGTACTTTTTACAATCAAAAATTGTCTGAAAGCAGCTTTACAGTGATCAGTGCCTAAGCCACCAGTGGGCAAGCCCAATGCAGCAGTGGCAAGGAAGCTTGGCACCTGGAGCCTTGTAGACCTCAGAATTGATACCCTAGTGTTGGGGCTGAGAAGTGAAGATAAAAGAAGAGAGGGAACAGGATAGTTAAGCAAACTGAGGCATGCAGTAGTTTTGAGATTCTTTAGAATGATTTTGATTGTGATTCAAGTGCAGCACTAGTACTCTGGTAGTTCTGATTAATGCAGTGTTGACCCAAAAAACAAAAGAGAGCAGGGAAGCAGTGGGCCACATGGCCATTTGAGGTCCTTGAGACATCAACAACTCTCCATTCCGTCAAACAAACTTGAGTAATCGCGTGTCAATAGAAAGGAAACATCATTGATGTCTCAGTTCACCAAAAACACTCCATGACTATGGTCCACCGTGTCAATCCCTTTGGCTAAGAAAATAAGCTGTATGCTAGGCTGAATACCTCAGTCTAGACTTAAACTGAGAAAGTGTGTCAGAATCCCGGACAGTGGTTTGAATACTGTCCTATAGTTTAGGAGCCGTGTTGGAGACGAACATGTTGCTAATGTGGGTAATAAATGCTAAGTCACTATGCATCACAACCCCAAGTCACTTTTTAACTGTAGCGCATGATATGGTGGTGAGACCATCTAAACAGAAATCAAGCTGAGACAGCGTATATCTAGAGGACATGGGGCCAAGCACTAATATTTTAGTCTTATCCGAGTTGAACAGGAGGAACTTACTGGCCATCCATTCTTTAATGTCCCTAATACAGTCAGCTAATCTTGAGAACTGGGAGAGTTTGTCTGGTTTTGCAGACGTATACAGATGAGTCGTTGGCATAAGAATGGAAGTTAATGCCGTGCTTACGGATAATGTCTCCTAATGGTGGCAAGTACAAGGAGAACAATGAGGGCCTAACCTAAAACAGAGCCTTGTGGCACACCATATTTAACCTAAGAAATATTTGATTGTCCCCTGTTTACACATGCAAAATGGTGGCGATCAGGTAAGATTTGACTTTGTTTGATGACTGGCAAAGGTCACATTGAAGAGAAACGCTTAAATTAAAAGTAAAGCTTAATTTCTGCTCAGCAAGACATTCTTTTTAGGTTACATTTATTTAATACATTGATATATTAATGTATAACACACGTTAAATAGTGATATAATATTTAAGGATACATTGTTTTAAACATTAGGGGTAAGTCCAACCAAGCTCTCCTTCAGTGTCACTGAGTCTGGTGCCACCGGTCATACATGCCCAAGGTTCTCCCTCCCTCCCTCCCTCCCTCCCTCCCTCTAGTTACCATTTAAAGTTGTTTTTACTGTTTAACCAGCGTCTTACTTCCTTTTAGTTCAGTTAAGCTCAGTTAATGATTCAGTGAATGGCTGCACCTGTTACTATTCCTATTCCTCACAGTCACACCTGTGTTCTCTTAATTTACCTTGGTTGTAAGTTCTTATGTATATCACTGCCTTTTCATGCTTGCTTTGTGAAGTCTTTGGTTAGGAGCAATTGTGTAACTTTGTGATGCTATAGTTAATCCATCTGTATTTCTGATCTGCCAGTTTCAAATAAAGCACCTGGGTTTTTGCACATGTATCCAGTCTCTCGTCCCATTTGTGAAAGTTTCACTGTGGACAGTTGTCTTGTGGTAATTGCTGGATTCAGTACATGGACTAATTTTTATTTGTACAGTAGAACAAAACACAAGAAAGACGTGACCAATGGATTACAAATCGTACTATAACTTGGCAGCACTTTTTATTTCAAGGTGCTTATTGATTTCAAGATGATAATGTCCTTATTTACACTCCTAAATGGATTCAAGCATAGTTTATGAAAACTAGTTTCAAAGCACATCTTAGTGAGCAACAGCAATCTAGATATCTCTCATTTTTTATGACAAGTTTGGCAGTGCACAGTGCACGGTATATTTCCAGCTTCCTCATTCTTAAAAATTTGGATGTTTTTGTTTTTGAAGGATTGTTTTTCAACCCTTATGCTGAAAAAACAATCACACACTACAGCTAGTGTACATGAGACATTTCAGAGCTAGTATATCAGCATTCCCAAAAGGACTGAATCAGGTCTAACAGCAATTAATGCCACAACTCCTTCACAGTAACTTGTACATAGATAAACACGGATAGTGCAGTTAAAAACATTGCCATCATTATGTCAACCCATTTCATCTGAATTCTTGCTCTTGCTCTTGTATTACATCTGCTTGCTTTAGTTCCATTTGCCAGTTTGTTTTCGGCTTATGGTAAGTTGTAAGATTCACAGGTCTCCATGCCACTTTGTGTGCTGACAGACGGAGGGAGATTTTGTGATCTCTTATGGTCACATGGTAAATTCTGCTTTACTTGACTCACTGCATTCCACAGATGCAGGTCATGCAAGGACATTTCTCATTTTAAATAGAATTCCCAACAAAGCATTCACATTTAATACATGTTTGATAGTGCCTGTGCCCAGGTAGGTAATCTGATCTGTTTGTTCACCTTTTCCTGGTGTGCTCAGGAAAGCCCCTTAAAGGTCTCTGGATGTATTTAATATGGCAAAACCTCTTCTGCATTGCATCAAATTTATGCATCAGATAGTGTACATGTGAAGGGAATTTTACACAAATTTGAAGGTATGAAGGGAATTTCATTTGGTTATTGGCTTGGTTTTAAATGACCTAACACCAGCTACTGCAAGACATATTAGATTCAATTCTCAAAATGAGTTTGTTGGTAAAATATGGTTTCCCAGTATGCTTGTAACAGCCCCCCCCCCCCCCCCCCCCCCCCCCGCCCACATCATTCAGCATTCAACATCACTGGTCCACGGATCACTGGTCTGATTGATGATTAAATTAATCGTTAGCTGCACATGTTCCTGTTCAGCCTGGTTTTCACCCATGTTCTGTTCATCAACTGCGGTTTGAGTTAATGTTTATATCCCTGTCTTTTCAGTTCTTACTTGCAAAATCTTGGATACAATTAACAAAGTACTATTTCATGAAAGTATGGTTTACCAGTCTGCCTTGCTCTGTTTTAAGCATCCTTATTCCTTGGTCCTTGCATTGTCTGTAAACCTGTCTGTGAGTCCAGCTTTGTGTGAGTCTATGTATCCTTTTGTTCCCTGAGCCCATCTGTATTCCTGACCTGCCTATGTCTAATAAAGCTCCTGGCTTTTGCACATGTATCTAGTCTCTTAAGCCTTTCCAGACAATGATGCACTAAACAAAAGGACTTGTCATTCCCCTGAATAACAGCATTGTGGTTCATTTGCCATGTTTAGTTTACTTTAACCAAGTCCCTTTGTTCTGTTTGTATGAGATATGTGGGAAGGAAATGCTTTTAAAATAATAAGACAGATATTCATTACCAAATATATCAAAACATGACCATGTTTATCTTCTTTGCAAATTTTTTTTTTTTCTGTTGACTGACCAACAATGTCCTTTAGGGCAGAAGGAGTGGTATAATCTGCATCAGCATTTTCATGTTGATGCATATATCACACTATGTTACCCAATTCCCCAAATAAAGCCCAATTTGATCTGTATTCGGCTATGGGAAGCTAAATACCTCTACTTTTTAAACCGTGTCAGGGCTTGACTCTGAGTTTCAGTCAGTTTACTTTGTCTTGAAGGTTGAGCATCTACTTATCCATGTATTTGCATGATACCACCCTTGAGTGGTAACCTATCAGTTATGATGAGCTCTAAGAGTCTGGTCCTGATAGTGTGTACACACATATGCATTTGAAAGCCTGGATAGTACTACTTTCAGAATTGCACAACCTTTATAATTGAATTTAGTTCATTGTCCTCCATATATTCAGCGCCCAACAGAAATTAGATAGCAAGAATGTGGAGATTCCATAAGCCAGAATCAGCAGATAGAGGCAGAGGCATTCCATGGGCCATAAACTGTCATGTAATTTTCTGTATAAAAATGATTATTCAGATTAAAAACACAAAGATTCAGATTACAAAGCTACTTTAAAATTAGATATTAGGATCATTTCCTCTGAAACTGGTTAATTTTGTCTACAAACATCTGACTAATCCATTATTAATAAAGAGAACATATGGTCAGCTTGTAAGCCAAGAGGAGCTTTAACTTAAAATGTAGTAATAACAGTAATGCTGAGCATAATTACACAGAGACATAATTTAGCCATAATGCTGCAGTATAATTAAATCAATAGCTGGTTGGTTTGTAAACTGAGGAGAATATGCTACCTGCTGTCTTGGCTCCACCTCCTGTGCATGCACAGCATTTCACACAAAACAACAAAACGCACATTCAAATCCTCTCTACTGCTAAGGAAAGAAGGTTATAAGAGCCTGTCAAAAACATTACCTAGAGCACAAAGATCTGAATGTGGTCCTGAATTCAAACGGTCCCCGTACAACTCTGGTGGGACTTGAACCCACAGCCTTTGAATGGTTTCACCACTTAGCTAGAAGTCCACCATGCTATCCATTGCACCATTGCACCATTGAAAGCCTGGCTTCAGGTTGATGGAGAGCATTGTGCTGCATGGTGTAGTTGTAGATATCTCCAACCACAGGTGTCATTGTGAGGGTTGACAACTGGGTGAAGTGTAATCACTGTTGGAGTAATACCAACTCAGACTAACACCCTCAGTAACATTCACATTGATTTAAGATCATGTCACTTTCAGAGGAGGGGATAGAGTCCGGCCACAGATAAATATTTGATGAACTCAGTTTCACTTTACGGCACTTCCACTTCTAGCCACAGGGGAGGCCCAGATCCAATTCCTGGTCAATGGAGGATGGGCTTCTGATCCAGTGTCAACTTTCCATTGGGCCATACTTCTGAACTCTATACTGACCATCAACAGCAGACAGTTTGGAACAACCTGGGAATTAAAAGAATGCTTCTGGTGTAAAGCTGCAACACAAGACATGAAACAGGCAACCAGACTTTTCCACTCATTATGAAAATGTTCACTGCAGTGTGGAGACATTCATAAAATGATGTCGGTTTTTGAGGGACAGCCTCAATAGAATATCAGACAGAACATCGCCTCACCACCCTCCCTCTCCCACTGGTCGACCGCCCACCTCGATGCACGACCCTTTAAGAGACAGATTTTCATCGAATCCCAGGTTTTTTCTGACTGAATACCTCTTTCTGTAAAGTACCAGGAGCACTGGAAGAGAAACTTCCTTGCTTCGAAGGAAACCCATCTTATCTCTTAGATTCAGTCGGGCAAAATAGGGTTCCACCAAGACTGCATGCAGAAAATGTGCTGCTAAACTGTATACATTCATCTAGATTAGCAGAATTGAATAGCACAATCATTTAGCCAAATCATAGTAAAACTCATTCAGTATGTGGTTGATTCCTCATATCCATACTGACTTCATGAGTGGTGACTACATGGAAGAGTCACATCTTAATATCTCAAAGCAATACACTTATCATGTGTGTTACTTGGCCTGACACTGATTTCCTTTGGAAGCAAATTTTAGTCCCACTGACTGTCTCCATAATGTTACATACACATCTGAGCTTCCTCTCAGGTGGTGATTCATAAGTTAAATGAAAATTGTGGGTTAATTATTTAAGTGCAAGTTATCATATTTGTGGTTGATTAATTTACCTGTTTTTAATATTTGCTTGGAATAGTGTGGCCACTCAAGTTTAAACAGGACTGTGAAGGCTGTTTTTTAATTGTGATTTGTTCACTTTGGCTCCACCTTGAGACCAGCTGGTGGCCATGCACTTAATAACTATGCTCCACTGTCATACAAAATATCAAATATGAGATTAGATATCTCATACTCTAGAAATACAAACAATACAAAGGTCAGTGGGAATTAGAATATAGAAAACGAGGTTTTGAGGTGCAGCTCAAAAACTCCTCATAAGTGAGAGTGTACAATCACATTAAAAACAGTCTGCTACTCTTTTTGCTTGGAGTTTTGGTGCACAGTAATTTTGTACCCCTTTAACTTTTGCACTTGGTAATTTTGTATTTTGTTTTGTACTGTCCTTTTGTACTTTGTATCAGTAATTTCGATAGACTAACATTTTTGCATTGAACACTGAATGAAGTTGAAGACTGATCAAATAAATATACCTGAATCATGCTTGTAAAGTGAGACTTGTTGGGGTTTTTTCATGACACATTTTGGTGCCTACTATCACATGGTAAATTTTGCTGTACTGTAATTACAGCGTCAAGAGGAACTGTTTATATTCTCATGCACAGACTGATGTCATGTAAGGCCACATTTAGTTTTAAATAGAGCTCCCAACAAAGCATGCATGCCTACTGCATGCTTGATCATATCTTCCTTGGTACATCAGTCTTATCTGCTTGTCAAGGTAAATCCCCTGAAACATCCCTAAATTTATTCACCGTGGCAAACTCTTTTCCGCATTGCTTCAAAATTATGCATTAAATATTTTAGGGCATACTTGTCCCTTTGCATACATTATCCCATATGATAATGGTATGTGAATTTCACTTGTTTACTAGCTTGGTTTTAAGCTCACAAAAGCAAGCTGGTGATAGATATATTAAATAAGAAATTAGTTTATAGGCTAAATTTGGCCTCCCTTAGTTACACTAAGTAAAAATGCCTTGTCATGCCTCTGAACAACAGGATTGTTATGGCAATTTGCCTTAATTAATAAGCGTCAACAATATCTCTTTTTTCTGTTAGTATGAGTGACAGCGATAGAAAAAGTGAAAATAAATCATTGCGTAATTGTCTGCATAAAGATGACCACTCAGACCACAAACTAAAAGGACAACTCATGACTCGAACTCCATTATGACTCCATAATGCTACCCTCACAGTGCCCAATATCCACTGTAGTTTATGATTGGCAGAAAGGTGCACATACCTCTTTCACTGGCAAAGAGCACTCCCCAATCATAAAATAATGAAATATGAAGCAGGAGTGGTATGGTATGACTAACCCTGCTCTACAGGCACAATGTAAAAAGCGCTTCTCTCTGGACCATTTTCCCAATGATATACCTCAGAACTGCTCAGGCTGGTGCTACAACAATACTATGATATCATTTGCTAAGAGTTTATTTTAGGTTGGAGCACATCAGCAGTGTCTCCTTGACGATTGAGTCCTCTTATCCCTGTTACAGTAAATGTTCTGCACAATACAATTCTAAGTATCTAAGATAATCAGGTCATCAATCTGACTCACATTTCTGAGACAGATTTTGTAAGCATTTACTTCCTTAATGATCTTATGTAAGTATAAATCTGTTTACATTGGTAAGTGATGTCTAGAAATACCAGTGATAACTGATGATTGAACTGATATAGATGACTGAGATCTAGTCTACCAAAAAAAGATCATAGTTTTGCGGTCGCTTTCCTGATGCCTTATATTTTTGTCATGGTCACAGAGAGAGTGCCTTCCTGCTTTGCAAACAGTTGCAAAGGGAACAGTTTGCCTCTTACTTATCAAGTTACACAAGGAAGTATAAAATGTTTGAAACAACATTCACATGCAGTCTTCCGCAAAATGGATTTTTGGCATATGCTGTTGGAGCTTCCATGGGTGGGTATGTCTGAACTTACAGTATTGTTCAACTCTTTCTGAATAGACACAATTGAAAGCTGCTCCAAAACTGTCCATTTTTGCCCTGTAAGAAATTCTATTCATGTGAATGTATGCATTAATGTAAAACAGATCTATCTATCTATCTATCTATCTATCTATCTATTAATCTATGAACAGTGTAACATATCATGTGACTTTGAAACAAATTACAGATATTTTATAAAGAGTAGAAGGTTCAGATAGATGGTGCCAGAGAGAATGGCTCAGTGAAAGAAAATGGAGGAATGGGAGCATAGTTAAATAAAAGTTTGAACGAGTGTATACATTCTTAGGCCTTGCGTAGCACAGACTTGTAAAGTTGTTCATATTGTAGCTTAAATATTGTATGTTTTGGACAATTACTCAAAGTCCTGCAAAGTGTGGACATAGTGACCTTGCACAACAATGGGTTTAGTTAAACTTCTGTATTACTTCTGCTAACATGGCAAGACAAAAGCCAAACCCACAACAAAATGTCTCCTTCCATTTTCTCACGGTTCCATAAAAGAAACCAACACAAAGGAACTGACATTAATGCAACAAGGTTAAATGTCTGTCAGTATTTATCCCGCCGTAATAATGCTGAAAGCAACAAACACAAATATATTCAGTGTAAGGCTACAATATGATTAGAGATGATGCTTCACCCAAAAAGAAAAGACTAAATAAAGTAGTTAGTCCTTGACCAGAGTATATGTAGAACAGGATATGGGTAGGTAGGATATGGTATGCTTCTAGGATTCCAACACAAGGAGTCTCACATGCCTTATATGGAGAGAAGCCTTAGCTAAGATACAACAGTGTCATAACACATAAAAAAATTTCATTGGACCATGAGCAAGGCAGATTTGTGAGCGGTAAAAAAGTTGCAGTTCAGAGTAAACCTGTTTTCTGCTGTAAGGGCGCAACGCTACACTGAATGTTAGTTAAATACAATGAAGCTTTTAGTTCTTATTGTAATTCTAGTAGACTTCCTCTTCATCGATGCCTTCCGTAAGTACCTGAAGAAATGTTTTGACAAAAAAACATGTTTTTGTTGTTCTTATTGGTGTTAGCTTATTTCTTTGTTTTTGTTTCTGCACATGTACATTTACCCACTAATCTATATTGTGATCTTTTGTATAACTCTAGAGGACACATATGGCTTAGTGCAAAAGAGTTCACTGGACATCAGATTTTGCCTGACGTTAAAGAGAATTTACTTCTATTTTAAATCAAAGACATTATAATCAAGAAATACAAATTAAAGCTAAGTAAAATGCAAGTTAAAATTATTTCATTGAATCAGTTTGGTCAAGACTGAGATGAGTTGCCTCTAGGTCTCAGGATCTTAGAGATTAAAATATTAACCAGTTTTATTCCCAAAATCAATTTAAATGTGTATTTTGTTGTTTATCAGTTGCTCACACTCTGGACATACTGAGTGGATGCAGTGACATAGACCATGCAGATCAGCTCAGTTATGAATATGATGGTAATGAATTGTTCTACATGGATTTCAAGAAAGAAGATCAAGTCAACTCAGTTCCAAAGTTTATAAACCCTATTACTTTTCCAAACATGTATGGTATAAGTATCATCTATCACCGACAGATGGATGTTTGTCGAGGCTTAATAAATTGGTTTCGAAAAGAAGAGGGGAATCCACCTGAAAAAAAAGGTAAGATGTGACCATTGTGAAACAGAAAACTATGGAAGAGTATTACGGCCAAATAGAGAGAGAAAAATGATGATTTTATTTCAACTTTCAACTTGAGATTTCACTATTATACTATACTAACATTGAATTATATAATAATGCTGACTTTAATCTCGAAGTTAATGTCATGACTGAATTCCAAATATGAAATTTCAAGAATAAATTCAAAATACAGTTTATTTTAATTATTTCCAGTACATTTCTCACTGATTCTGTTCATTAAGTGTGGTGTTTAGGTGTGCTTTTCTATGAATATATGTAATGTTTATTTGTATATTGATTTATGGTCCTTTCAGATCCACCACAGACCACTCTTTATCCCACAAATGAGGTGAAACTGGGTTTAGTAAACACATTTATCTGCTATGTGACTGGATTCTATCCCCCTCCTGTGAAAGTGACATGGTCTAAAAACAATGTGAATGTGACTGAGGGTGTTAGTCTGAGTCGATATTCCTTCAACAGTGATTACACCTTCACCCAGTTTTCAACCCTCACAACGACACCCGTGGCAGGAGATGTCTACAGCTGCACTGTGGAACACAAGGCCCTCCAGGAGCCTCAAACCAGGTTTTGGGGTGAGACTATAAAACTTTATATAATAAGATGACATAAACAATTAGAAGCAATACAATTCGCGTTCTCATGTCAACTTCACTTCTATAGTCCTCTTCTTTCATAAATTTCTCATGCATTTACAAACAGGAGAGATGTTACAAAGTGTGAGAAAATAAAGGGACAGTCAGTCTCTTATCAGCTATTTTCAACTCTTGTTTTGTAGTTCTTGCTCTGCTTCAGCAGGGATATTTGACTCAGGGTTCGTGAGTCCCTAACAAATTGAGGCAGTGGTGTAGGAGGTTTGCATGATTGTGATGGAAACTCCAGTGTCAAATAAAATTCACTTAGTTAAAATATCAAGGGGGTTGAAGAGATTCAGTTGACAAAAAAAAAGGTTGCAGACCAATGTGCTACAGTGAACTGGACAGCTGCTGATGTCAGAGCTGAGACCGATGTCTGTTAGGGGACTGTGTAACAACATTTCATTTCAATAATCCAATGATGTGGAATATATGAGATTAGCAGATGAAACATTTCAAGCCAGTTGTCAGTTGTCTGAGAAATTCATAATCACACAGTTTGTAGAAAGCTATTTTGTCAGTACATTTACAAGGGAGGTTCCTGACATTGAAAACACAAAAATGGTCACATGAAAGGGCAGTCTGTTCTTTTTGGTGAGTTAGAAAATCCTTATATTCCAATTACCTGGCATTTTAGTTTACACCAAAAGCAAATATTGAAGCTAAATGCATGGACAGATTGATTTTCAGGTAGAATATGCCTGGGATAAGACATGAAGGTAAATTCCAAACTCCAGTATTATGCGGTTCACTGGTGAATATTCGTTTTATTAATATTTCTTGTTCTGAATAGAATCTCAGCATCTCTGTGAATTTGTGTCTGTGTGTGTGTATGTATGTGTGTGTCTGTTTCACAGATACTGATGTTGATGAAGTGAATGCTGCTCAACCCTGTATTGGTCCAACTGTATTCTGTGGAGCAGGACTTGTCTTAGGAATTCTTGGACTGGCAACTGGAATATTTTTCCTTGTAAAAGGATACAAATGCCCTTGACTTATAAAAATAAAAGCTATGAATAAAGACTGTACACTCTCTTCTTCTTCTTCTTCTTCTTCTTCTTCATTTACATTGTCATCATCATTATCAACGACCACGCTCAGCTCCAGTGTTCTGTTTAGTGACAGAAGATTTAATAGTTTTAGTACATAACTTTAGTATAGACTGATTTGTTCTACGCTGTCTGTGCCCTTAGCTGTATTTACAACTTTTGTATTGTGTGTGGAATGGTGCAAGTACAAAATAATTGTTCAAAGTATGAGATTTTCCTGTATAGGTGTTTAACTAAGTTGTTTATCGTGTTGAAGATTTTGCAGATGACCCTTTGGTTTTGTTAAAACAGTGAGGGATTATTTTCAGGGACCTTTTCGGTGTTTGCCTAAGAATTACATTCTTGCTAAGTATTAACACTCAGGTTTCAAAGACTTACCCAAATATAAGTATCTGCTCTTTCATATGCTTCTCAGAGCTTTTGCTAAATAAACCAAAAAAGATTCCTTTTTTTTTTTTTAACCAGCGAAACACTGCTGTATTTTCAAACACAAACTATGGTTTTACCTGGCCAAAAAAACACAAATGCTGCTGATGTGTGCACTATATGAAATGTACAGAATTAATATTTTGAAAATTACATATCAAAACATCACTTTTATGATATACTTATTATTCATTCATTGGGCTTTCAGATTAGCATTCATAAGTGTAAAGTAATAAAATAGAAAGTAAAGGGACTACATGTAGTAAAATGACATGCATGACTTTTTTCTTGGATTAACTGAAATGTGCAAATTCAAACTCACTGTAAACTACAACTATGCAAGGGACAGAGCAGAAGTTACACTACCAATCATACAGACTTCTACTGTGCACCAGTGGAAGTTTAAACATTGTGTGTGTGTGTGTAGGGGAGGGGGGGCTTCCCCCCACAATCATCATCAGCATCTCTCACTGCTGGACCAAATAAGCTAGTAATTAAAGATCATTAGGAAAATTTTGGGACAACAGAGGAAGCTATGATGAAAACAATGAAAACAGCAAAAGACAAATACTTATTTGACATGAGAAATACCTGAGATAAAGAACAATTGAAAGTGTGTCAAAGAAAGGTCAAAAAAGAAGAACTCAGTAAGAAATTCAAAGGCTCTTTCAAAACTGTACAGGAACTGACAGGTGAATTATGTGAACAGTCCTGTTTCAAGACAAATACCTTTCTGTTTTTCATTGCCACATTTTGGTACATTTAAAACTCAGGTTCCTTATAAAAGGATTTCCAGAGTGACAGGTCCAAGTGGAGCTGGAAGTTTTTGTTTATTTTTTGTCAAGCAGTTCATTGTGCTGAAATTGTCGAATCCATATTCCATAATTTGGAAAGACAGTATGTGGTCACTTGAAAACGGCCTTGCTGAATATAAATGACATTAGTCTGGCACATGCATTTCACTGAAAAGAACTTAAATGGGGACTCTGCAATATTTGAGTTGTATAACAGGGTTTTTTTCTTAAGAGACTTTTACGTGTATGCATATATATATGCACACATAGCGAGAGAGAGAGAGAGAGAGAGAGAGAGCAGTATCAAAAATACTTTGCTTCCTAGTGACATGTGACAGTGTTTTTTGCAGCGTTTGTGGTTGGATAAAGGAGGGCACATTCAAGAGCAAACATCCTGACCTGACTTCCTTCTATGGTTCAGTGGATATGCTCAGAATTAAAGCATGTTCAAGGCAACTTTACTTTGGATTCACTCAGTGCTACTGTTTTTTGTATCATCTGGAACAGGTAGGACATGAGACTCTGGCTTAGATAGAGAACTTAAAGGCTGGTGGTAAAATAATATATAATCAGTGTTTGTTAATACTGTAATACTGGAGAAACATATATTTATGTCAAAAGTGACACTTTGCAGGATTTAATATGTTTTGAAAAAAATTGTTTTTGACTGGAGCTTTAACTGTAATAAGAATAACAACAACAAATCACTTTGTAAACACAAGGGCCTTTGAAAACAGAAACAGAAACAAGGTGTGAATTGAAAGGCAAATCTAAATAAATATCTCCTCATTGTAAAGGATTTACAGTGAAGGGGACACATTAATACAATGTTGAACCAAATGTGGACTAGCTAATAGACAGTAGCTGTTGATTATATAAATCTATGTTGGCTTATTAATTCATCAGTCAGTTACTGTCACTCATGCTGTAAATTTGCTAATAGCATTTAAGACATATGGGAATGAAGGACTACTAGTAAGTATTAAAACCAGGTATTTGTGAGCGTTTGTAAAATACATTCATTTACAAAAAAAGAAACAATAATTCTTTTATTTAGAAAAAAAACAACAGCAAACACACACTTCAATCCTCCCTCCACTACACTTCTTTTATCCATGTGAAACAGCCTCTCTGTCTGCTGTACTATCTGCTGTCTTGGCTCCACCTCCTGTAACTGCACAGATTTCATACAAATCCTCTACCAGATGGCAAGGTTATAAGAGCCTCTGATACAACACAACATAGAGCACAAAGATCTGCATACAGTCCTCAGCCCAGAAGGTCCCTACACAACTCTGATGGGACTCAAACTTAAACAGCTTCACCAGTTGGCCAGAAGGCCAATGCACTATCCATTTGACCACAGAGCCTACAAAAGATTCTGGGTTCAGGCCAATGCTACATGAGGCTTCAACTTGAACATGACAGATACACTGTGGCCAGAGGATCCAGTATAGGGCATGCTACCAACACAACAGAGGTTGAACGCAAACAGGAAAGAGCACAAGAACATTTAAGAGTTTCTAGTTTTCTGTGTGAATTAAGAGCGAAAGTAACCCTCTACCATTGCCAAGTTTTAATACTGCACTGGAAACAACAGATTTAAGCAAGAGTCTTCTACCATACCTTGAGCACTTTAGCAACAAGGATGACATCTCATAAAGGGAGATGATGGAGTAGATATGTTGAGATGCGAAGTCAGACAGCTTTCGAGGTGCAGCAACTCAATCAAGACCATGTCTTTCTTAACTCTAAGGAAAAGCTTAACCCAACAGATTGTTTCTCAATGGCAGAAAAGCAAGAAAACACATGGCTCTCTCCAGCAGACCTTAAATAGGAACCACTGGGATTTGAACCCAAGAACTTCTGTTTATTAGGTAGGCACTTTAGCCAGCTAAGCCAAAGCACAGTTGTTGGATTATCACACCTGATCACTCCACTTGAAATAGCTGTACGGCTTCCAACGCACTTTTAGTACATCCATGCAAACATTTTGCGTTGGTAACATATCCAGAGGAAGGCAAAGGAACAGCATGTCAGCTGAAGTTCTTGCTTGTATGTACTGTAATGCTATGGGGACTAGGCCATAACATAACATTTTTATTATTAGTAGTAGTGGTAGTAGTAGTGGTAGTAGTAGTGGTAGTGGTAGTAGTATTATTAAAAAAATGTCTCTCAGTTGGGGAAATCATGTGGCAGAGGGAATCAGTTTTTACCTCAAAATATCCTTTGCACCTTTGGACAGCTTGGGAATGAATTTTTCCTGTTATCAAGTACAAGACATAAGAACTTGGAACAGGAACGGTATATTGTTCTGACCCCTTTCCTTACCATGTGGGAATACATTTGTTGGTTCTTTTGTCCACTTTTTGTGGTAACAAAAAAGGCCCAGCTGTGCATTCGTAGTTCAAGGGTAAAATTCTCACCTGTCACGCGTGTGACCCAGGTCTGGTTCCTGGCTTCCTGTTTCCGTAGTCTTCTGTCGTGAAAAGAGACTGGATGCATGTGCAATACCTAAGGTTTATTAGACATGAGGTAGACAAGGAATACATGGAGCAAGGATACTGAGGAAAAAACGCTACGGCAAACCCACAGACAGGAACTCTTGACGGGGTACAGGGATTCTCATATGGAGCGGCACAGACAGGTAACAAGGGTTCAGGCTCACGGCAGAATCCCAAGGTTTAACTGAACAGAAACAGGTGGAGCCAATACTTAAACTGTTCACTAAACCAAATAAAACCATACACTGGCTAAATCAATGAAAACAGAATGATAAATATCCACCACAAGGACAGAGAGCGAGAACTGGGGCATAATAGAGAGTGACAGGAATATACTCAGAATAAAACAAACAAACAAATAAACAAACTAGCCTGCTTGATTCCTAGGCTGAAAGGAACTACCTATAGTGGCAATTTCAGTTCTGTGTTTGTTATAATTAAGCCTCTTCTTTCTCGTGGGCACGCTAAAAGGTAATTTCGACTCGCATCCGTATCCACTTGTAACTTTTATCATTCACCAGAGCCCTGATGCATGCTACTCACGACCAGGTCCGGGTGAATGTCGGCGTCCTTTATTTTCAGGTTCATTAAACAATCAGAATCGTGTTCAACAGTTACATCAGTCTTCCTTTAAAGTTCTTGCAGTTGTGATCATATTTGCATTTCAGGATAATAATTTTACAGATGCCGGTCAAAAGGCTGTTTGCCACAATGCGCGCGCGTGTCCAAGAAGTATTCACCCTGCAGCAGTGTCCCTACTTTCTTACCATTCCAATCCCCCACAAGCGCGCCAAGGGATCCACCAAGAACCAATCAGCATGCCACAAACCCCGACTCCACACCTGACACCCACCTCCACATGCACCAGTCAGCATAACAAAAATGGCATCATTCAAAACAAACACTATGAACAAAATCGTTTTAACAATATCTGGCTCTTGCAGTACCATTAAGGCCACTGGCAATGTGCAAGATTTACTTTTTGAAATTTACTTTATTTTAATGTACTCAAATTAAATAACTGCAGTGACTACTGTTGTCAAGTCATGTCATCTAAAGAATTATACTGCACTGGCTGTACTTTCTTTTCTCCTCAGTCGGATATTTGCAGTTCTGGCACACACAATGCCGTGACACAGAAGGAGGTATGGTGTTCTCCGAAACTCGCTATTTTAACAAGCATCGGGTCATGACATTCAACAGCTCTTGGAATAAATTTGTTGGACATACTGATTACGGAAAAGCATGGGCACAACAGCTGAACAGCGATTCCCATTTTATGGTCTGGGCACGACTTCAAGTGGACATTTTCTGTAAATTTTATGCCTCTCACTACTTCTCATTTGTGAATAAGACAGGTGAGCCCTCCATAGTACGCTGTATTTAATGTCTGTTCTCTAACATGGCTTGATGTGCTATCGATACACAGTGTAATCACTTGGTTTAAGTATAATGTTAGAATATCCCTGCTTTGTCATAGTGCAGCCAAGAGTCCATCTGATGTTAATCAAGCCGGCCAGCAGCTCACATCCTGCCACGTTAATGTGCAGTGCGTATGACTTCTACCCCAAACCCATCAAACTGTCATGGCTTAGCAATGGAAAAGACATAACCAGCCATGTCACGTCCACTGAGGAGCTGTCGAATGATAACTGGTACTACCAGGCCCACTCTCATTTAGAGTACACCCCCAGCTCAGGAGAGCGGATATCCTGTGTAGTGGAGCATGCAAGTTTCAGTCAATCTATGGTGTATGACTGGGGTAATGAAAACTTTTGAAGTACAATGTACTTGTAGATTTAAGAGAAGAATGATGATATTTTTGTTTTAAATTGAAACTAACACTTTATGTGCGGTTATCCAGTGTTATCTGATTGATGAGCGCATTTCTCTGGTGAGGCATTATTTTAGACCTCATCACATTAAACGCTTTCAATAATAGTGGAAAAATTCACTTGGAACCGTGGATTTACAAAGGCCATTTATTTTGTCTTGTGTTTGGTTTATGTTACATATTTTCATCTGGCAGATTCCTGTATTCCTGATCCTGAAATGAAGAATAAGATGGTAACAGGAGTTGCTGGGCTTCTGCTGGGGACAATTACAGCAATTACAGGCCTGGTCTACTACAGGAAAAAATCCACAGGTCAGTGTAATATAGGAGCATATACAAGAGCTTTCAAGTGACTCTCTCTCAAGGCTCATCTATAAAATATATTTCACAGTAAATGCAATTACTGTATGTATTTAAAGTGCTTTTTTTTCATACCCGAGTTGTTGGATGTGGGACATTAACATGTTCTGTTCAGTTAATGCATGTTACCTACTTCAAAACACGTTTCATCTGTTTTATTTGTTTCATGTTCACAGGACACATTTTGGTACCTACACAACCAAGTGAGACTTCACCAAAATTCACAAAACAACTCAACATTTTTAAGCACCACATCAATGCGAATACTTTTTGTTTGTTTGTTTTATTTGTAGAATAAGTGGCCATGTCAATGATGATGAGTACCTTTGTTACTAAATCGTAATCTCACATCAAAATAAATTCTCACAGTTCCTCGGGTTATCGACGTGGCTTTTGATGGGAACGGGAGCTGTCCGTCAGGATTAATGCCGGGAGACGCAGACAGTTAACAGCTAGGAAAATGCTACTGCTGAATCTCTGTGTGTTGCTCTCAGTCACCCTCTATATAATGCTTGCACTGACCTCATTTCACCTGCACTAAGCATAATATAAGTAAATGTAAATGTTAATTATAACAACTCAGTCGAAATGTAACTGGTGCACTATCTCTAAACTTTTCAATTTAACAGTAAAAGTACCTGTTTGACTGTTGACTTATGTGAGAGAGATAAGAGAATACCATTTAGTATGTGAAATTATGAAGTCACACAAATCCTCATGAAATAACAGTGGACACAGAGGGTCACACAAAAATTGGTTTGGCTTTAGGTTTTGAATACTACTACTGCACTGCATGTTCATTTTATTTAACAGTTTCACGTGTTATGTAAACTTTGCTCTCACAATAAGTAGAAGGAACTGATATTAAATATTTGGAGTTTACTGTCAGTCCATCATATCATATTACACTGATAATGTGTCATTCTCTATTAGCCTACACATATAGGCAAAAGCGAACATGCCAAACAAAACCCATATCAAACCAGACATCAGTGCAAACATAACCAGCACTCTAGTTGTGGACACAAAGCATGGCTACACTTCTGTTCTTTAGTATTAACACCTCCAAACCAGTTCACGTCAAAACTTGAAAATTACACTGTGACAAGTTTGTTTGTTTGTTTTTATTCATAATAAACCTGAACAAACTTTATATGGTGCGCATTTGTCATGTGTATCACATATAGCAAAGTGAATGCCCATTATTACCTTAATAAATTTTTTGTAACATGTTTCATCTGTGCATTCCGACTCTCACATTTTGCTGAGAAATTAAACATTTCGAGTTGCTGCGTTGACTGAACCTGGTTTATTTTCAAATATGACAAAAAAACATCATCATACTGCAAGTTGAATGGAATTTATAAACATCGTGAGGAAAAAAAAATAAGGCCTTCCTCTTCCATCTATGAGTTCCATGAAACTTAAAGATAATCTGTCCAAGAAGAGTGTCAACGAAAAAGCACTATATACATAAAAACAATACTGTTTCAGACAGTAAATTAACTGACAGCATATTTACAAACGTATCCAATGTTCTCACAACATGGTCCTCTCAGTAGTGAACTCATATAACAGTTTGTTCTTGAACTCAAAAGGAACTGTACACCAACACATAACAACAGGAGCACCTGTGGACATCCAAACTGAAGGCACTGACCGGCCGAGAGTCAACACTCTCCCTGTTGAGCTCAAATGTACCCAGTTACCCACAATTCTCTTTAAGGCAGGGTTCCAGACTGAGTCTCTTTCTGTTGTAGTTTCAGAATCAGCTCTAGTAGATTCATTTGCATGGTGACTTCCTGTTAAAACAAACGCATACATTCAGCAATAGAGAGTAGTGAGGGAGAGAGTGGAAGACTAGCATAGAAAGTCAGAATTTGCAGGCAAGTGAAATTTCAATCAAATATATACATATTCATAAAGGCACCTATTCACTCCAATGCACGCTATATTTTCACATGAGCAGTACAAACCTGCGGGTTGGTGGTGATGTAGAAGCCAGGCACTCCTGCTTTCTCCAAAGTATTCTGCTGATCTATAACCTTCTGATCAATCTCCGCGATAATCTTCTCATCCATCATTCTCTGTTCGTCTTTAACCCGCTGTTCGAGGGCCTATGAGAGATTTGCACGTGTTCAAGTGTGTTTGTATATCTGTGAGTGCACATGCTCCAGGACACTTAAACAGGAAAACAGAGGCAGAAGTGTCTGGCACAAATCAATGCCTGATTCACAGCTGTATGTATCATAAAATATGAAAACCTATCTAATGATGTAAGCACAACAGTGTCAAAAACTATAAAGAGACATATACAGATAGACAAACACTAAACAAGATAACTACTAAAAATCACTTTTGATTTTCAAATCACATTTGATGTACAGTCTTAACAAAAACACTGTCATTAGCAGGTGTTTATCGCTGGGCTATCACTTGGAAACCACTTGTATCCAAAGCCTACACACAAGAAATGTGCGGCTCCTCCCTGAATTAAGGTGAAAATAAAACAATCCCCGTTTAGCGAGAGCCAAAGAATACAGTCAGTCCACACTGTTTGTTACCAACAGTTAAACATGCTGGTGCACCTGCAGTGGTATGGGCAAACATGTCAAGGCAATCGTTGGATTCAGATGATTGCTCTGCACGGTACAGTAACGACTGAGAAATATGAGGACTCTTCGCCCTATGGTACAGACAATTTCCTTGAGACATTCCCATATCCAAAAAGTGATAAAAGGTCCCTAAATGGTTCAAAACCTGGTCCACTATCCTTGAAGGTACAATTCAAAAATAACCACATTCCAAGACAAACTGTGCCTGTTCTGAATGTGATGTGTGATCTGAGTTTGAGCCTGTATAATATGAGCTAATATGAGCTGCTTACCTCTACCTCCCCCTTCTGGTTTGTTTTCAAAACAGCTAAATTATGAGATTTACACGTCTGCAGTGCCTGTTTGTGTTTCTTCATTAAATCCTGTTTGAGTGCTAAGAGATGGAGAGAGAAAAAGAGAGAGAGAGACAGAGAGAGAAAAGAGCAAAAGAGAAAGTGAGACTTGATATTTAACTGCCATTCTTAAATTCTGTATACAAAAGAAGAAATAATTCACCTCTGTGTTCGCTGTGCAGTTTCTGTCTCTGGTTGTAGAGATTTTTCTCTGTGAGATGTTGAATGTCCAGAAGCCCCTGCACAATTTCATACACTGTCCCATCAATCAAAGCCAACGCTAAGTCACTGAGTGTAGTGTAGGACAATCTCTGTTGAAATGAGCTGGAAATGATCAGCAAAAGAATAAACAGTTAGGCACACATAGGTTGAGCACGCCATAATTTTCCATATTTACAGACACTTGCCAGATTATAAATGGAGTAGGCTGCTTGACCGATTTCTTGAGGACTATCCGGTTAATAACTCATGCTTTACACGGAAAGTTTGAACGCTTGACGGTTAAAAGCCGAAATAAAAAATGTGCGAAGAAATGAAATTTAAAAAAAATATATCACTGAAAAACTTTAATGACGAATGTACTGTCACAATGTGATGGGAGAACAAACAGTTATTTGGTTTGCCGGTATGCTACTAGTAAGGAAAGGCTTAATTTCTTCCTAAAAACATTCAGCCGTGTTTCTTTAAAATGATTACATGGAAAAACGTTAGCTGTACTAAACAGTCGATTTCAGTTATCTTAGAGATATATTGCAATAAGCATAGCTATAAGCCAGTACAGTCTGTCTTTACCTTGGCAAGTCTTTGACCAGTGTCTGTAGTTCGGACAGCAGGTAATAATGTCTCTCTTGCTGTTTGGTCGAGTCAGTGTGTTCGTCATAAACACCTGGATATGTCTCCATTTCCAATAACCACGGTACACCCTTACAATAACAAATCTTCGTTTATTATCCCAACTACCTTTGTTTTGACTGTGGCATCCCAAACTGCTATCAGTGGACATCACATTTTCGTAACAAACAATTACTTTAACGGACGTTACACGCCTCTGGTAATTCAAGATAACAATATTAAGAAGAAAAGAAAGAGAACATAAACTAGCAACAGAAATTTCCCACTCTTTCACCTGTCTCGATGGCTAAACCAACTAAATTCTGCGTGCCACAGCCAAGCACTACAGCAGCCTGTCTGAATAGGTCCGATAGGACCCCAACATGCAAGAAGCTGTCCTTGAAAAATGCCTGCTTTGAGTGCGCCCTTTTCTAATTTCTTTCACTGGAAATAATCGCGGAACCAATGTGTGTGTGTGTATGTTTATATATTTAAGTAAAATGTACAAAAATACTGATTAATTAGTCATATACTTTTAAAACGCTCATTCGTGGAGGCGTATTCGTGGTACTGGATATTGAGGCTCTCTCAAGTAATTTATCTGCACCAGCAGATGGCGTACTGTTACTTCAGGTTACATCCAGGTGCTACTTTGATCGTCTAATTGTGGAAGTGCCGATAGAAAGAACCGTTATTTATCGGTTAGATCGGGGCGCTTGTGGGAGTGCTTTAATATCTGGTTTTGAAATGCTTTAAGATTTATTTTGTGTTCATTTACGATATTTTTTGTAATGTATACCCTTATGAGCCAATAAGGAGCCCCTGTAGAGCGCATTGCTGCTTGGCTATTCTATGGTGAGAGATTACGTGTATGTACCTTGTCACTTCACAGACTCCGCGACTTACTTCAGCAGGCAGTGAACTGAATCGATTAACGTAACAAAATGTGGATTACCAATGTAAGACCATCATTTAAAGCAGCAGAACAGTCTGTTCAACAGCAATTTATTTTTGACTCTTAGACCTCGGCTTTCGCAAACGTTCCTCAAGAACTCATTCTTCATTTTGTGGCACCGCTTCACTGATCAATATGCACGTAGGAGTCTTCCAGAAAACGCAGTTGTGCAGAAAATAACTTCTGCCCTGAAATATAGTTTAGTCTCTTACGCGTCACTAACCCAGACTGCCTCATAAGTAGGAGCTGCGCACGAGTGATGAATTGGGCATCAATTGGACAACTACGAAACACGACATGAAGTTTATATGTTGCCGGCTTTTACCATCTTAAAATGGCTAAAAACACCTCCCTTTATTTTCGTATCGTTGAAGGACGGAATTTACCGGCAAAAGATGTGTAAGTCTTTATACGAAGTCTTTCGTGTTAATCATAGATTAGGTATAAGATCATTTTTGTATGGTTTACTAGGAATAGCCTCATCTTGACTTAAAAGTTACAATGTACTTAGGAGATTACTTCATGATTGTTTTCTGTGGCGCTTGAATTACATTTTAATGGTTATAGTCTCTTCAATCAAGCAGTTAGCTTAACATAATGACATTGTCTTTTTGAAAATATCGTTTATCGTTAACTCTTAATGCTAAATTGTCGATTTCGCTTTTCAAGTTCAGGGACCAGCGATCCGTACTGCATCGTTAAAGTTGACAATGAGGTCGTGGCCAGGTAAGTAGTGTCAATTCACCTGTGCGTGCGCGTGCGCGCTCAGGGGCATGTGCGGTAGCATGTGTGTATAGTGCTTAATTTTAGCTCATTTTGGGGGATTAAATCTCGCATTAGACAGCAGACAGGTAATATAGATCATTTCAGACCACAAATGAGATTTATTTATTTATGTGTTTTTACAGAATGCATGAGATTGAGTTGAGATTGTAGTAGCAATACCAAACCCAATTTCAAACATTTACATAAAACTCAAGGGAGCTCATCTTTTTTTTTATCTTCGGTGTGTCTCTTGGCTTCTGATTCATCCTTATTTTTCACTTACAGTCACACCTATTGTAAGAGGTGTCGCAGTAACAATGCAGACAAGCAGTGTATTTTCCATGCATGTGATCTGTTTTGTGTCCTACACCACCTCTGAGAACTTGATCTGTCACTGGCCTTTAAGACACCAGCAGGTTACTATGGAGAGAAGCATAAATTATTGCAGGGAAGCTCCATCCCCTCTCTCTCTCTCTCTCTCTCTCTCTCTCTCTCTTTCTCTCTCACACACACACACACACTCACTCACTCTGTCATTTGTTGTGTGTGCCTTGTGTCAGTTCTTTGTGGGAGTGTATGGCACTGTGTGTGGTTGTGTTCTCTGCTGACAGTGTAACGGTCGTATGGACAACAGCACACCTGGTATAGTGCGTTGTGCATATTTAAAGAGATGTTTTGCTTTTGAAATGTAAATGATTGCCTCCTTTTTAAGGGATCATTTGAATTGATTTATTGTTCTACACCATGCTGTGATCACCATTTTCAGTTGATTTATCCATTTCCATTATCTGCAGTTGAATTGTAGTTCTGTCATTGGCTTAATGATCAGAAAATGGAGTACCCACTTTTTTTTCTATTTGAGCATGTTTAAGGACACACACACACACACACACACACACACATGCATACACATGTACAGGATTTTTTTTTTCCTTTTAGTTACAGGTTATCTTTTTGTAATAATGATGTTCTTATTTCTGATTGTAAAGTCAGACAGGTGATGTACAGGGTAGATAAAACATTACAGTCTTAGAATTGATAAATATTCTGGAAGAGGGATGAATCACCAGACATATAAGATATATAAGTTGTGACTATCGCTGTACATGCTATGTCATACACACAAATGTGTAGAATTATCACCAGAACCAGTTTCAACCAGTTCTCATCTTCCATCTATAGAACTGCAACTGTGTGGAAGAACCTCAACCCATTTTGGGGGGAAGAATACACTCTCCACCTGCCAATGGGCTTTCACACACTTACGTTCTATGTCATGGATGAAGACACCATTGGGTAAGGACGCCATCCATCCTGTTTAATCTAACACAC
Organism: Chanos chanos; assembly: GCF_902362185.1. Lineage (NCBI taxonomy): Eukaryota > Metazoa > Chordata > Actinopteri > Gonorynchiformes > Chanidae > Chanos > Chanos chanos. The sequence continues at coordinate 54,563,639 of NC_044495.1, read as the reverse complement.
TCAATCAAATGACCCTTTACCATTCTGTATCACTCTTCACATAGATGAACTGACACAGAAAAGAAAAACAGGCACTTACTGTACACGTTTCTCGTGAGGCAGGGCCACTAAGTGTTAAATCTAACCTCTCGACAAATCAACCATTCGCTGAATGACCAACAGTTTAATGCAACAAATGACACAGTTATCTGTGTCATATAAAAATCACAGAATAGTTGTTTAATATGGTATATGACAGTGCTGTTAAATCGCATAAGTGATATTTGGTCAGTTCTGAGTAAACGGATTAGTGGTTTGAAAGGTCTTGTAGTAAATGAATGATCTGAGATGTCTGTAATGAACAGCTGAGTGGCAGGCTGTGTGAGTGGGAGGTTGTGGTTATGTTTGAGTTGGCTTTTACCTCTATGCCAACATGGCTTTCAGCTCATTGATGCTGTCAGATAATGCTTCACAGCTTGGACACATCTCTGTTTGCAAACCAATGCTGTGCTCTTTAAAATACACACGGGCACGCATGCGTGAGCGCGCACATACACACACAGATACACACACACTCTCACAAACTCACATACGCTCCTACAGTCACAGTAAGTCCACGGATGGGAGGACAGACATTCAAAACCATGTAATTTCAGTTTGAACTTTCTATCATTAGTTTTTGTGGTATGTAAATGCTGTGTACCGACTGTGTTTCCTCTATCTTTGTTCCTCCTAAAGCATTTCATGGATAGGAAATCTTGAAATAAAACGTGCGATATGCACTTCCATTTTGTTTTCTATGACAAGCGTGAAATATTTTAAACAGTTCTGACACCAGTTTCAGTGTGACTACTGTCATCAATATGTCAGGTTATCTTGTTTGATTTAACTCTCGTCCAACACAGCTGTGCCTAACATGAGGTTCCTATAGGGCATTCCCATAATGACTGAACTTAAATTAAACTTTCGTCACTTTGTTGGGGAATTCACTGTTCATTAACAACAGTGTCTGGTTCAATGACCTCAGTCAGTCGTTTCAAATTCCTTTTATTCTGACGTTGTTGTATTTTGTTTGTTTGATTGTTTGTTTGTTTTATTTTGTCTAAGCCATGATGATGTGATTGGGAAGATCTCATTGAATAAAGAGGTGATTTCAGCTCAGCCCAAAGGTACTGTATAATTATGTATTTAGTCTGTGGCTGTTGTGTTCTCCATATGGAAACAAAAGAACAGATGCAGAAGCTCTCAACTGTTTCCAGCTCTCACTATATGTTGGGGGATGTTCCAGAAAGCGGGTTTAGTGAAAACTCAGAGTTAGTTAACTCAGAATAAGAAGTAAACATCCTAATAGAAGAGCCCTCTGGCTTCATTCTCGTAGCAAAACAAAACTGTTAGGAGGTTTACTACTTACTCTGAGTTAACTCTGAGTTTCTACTAAACTCACTTTATGGAATACCCCCCTGGTCTTCGGGTCTTCTAGACCTCTTTGACTGATTGGCCATGTGATGTTTTGAAGATCATACAGGCCAAAAATGTAAATGTTGACCTGAGTCCTTTTACATGACCATATTACGATTTATGTTTGTATACTTGGCCTCCAGCCTCTTTACACAAATATCAGTTTATGCAGAAGATAGGATACAATTTTCAGTTATATTTGATATACAAATACACCCATTCACAGTGTCGTTAACATAAAATGCTCAATAACAATGACTAATGGCCAAGCTAATTAGGCCATTTGGGAAAATATGCAAATGTACATTTTAACATGTGTTTAGAAGTTGCTTCACTCGCAGTCTTCTGAAACGAAAGTCTAACCATGGCATGAGACGCTTCTGGCTTTGTTATCACGATCAGATATAAATAGAAGAATTTACAATTCTGCATCTCCTGCTTTGTGCATTATGCAAACAAAGTATGGCAGAGACTGATTCTTTTAGCAGTTTACTGCTGGTTTCTTGAGGAACATCACCTTGTTTCAATTCAGATCTATTCCTTAGGCTGTGCCCCAAACTGTTCTTTTAAAGGGTACTAAAATACAGTTTCTGTAGGGAACATGTAATTCTGAGCAGGAATCTCCGATATATGGTGAAGGAGATGATGAGTCATTTTGGACACATTTCACATCTTAGTGACATCACACATTTTGCACCCTCCCAGCATGCACTTAGTTTCTATGAATCACCGCAGCCTGTCAGCACTGAGTCACTCCTCACCCACGGGATCATGGGAAACTTGTAATTCCTCCATGTCCTACTCGGAGTGCGAATCCCAAAATACAGATTTAGAGGGTAAACCGCCATAAACCATCTCAGTATCACTGAGTCCACTGTTAACTAAAATATGACTGTGTCAGTAAAGAGTTTAACAGTGAACTACCACTTTAGCTGTGGTGCATCTCAAAATGATCTGACTGACTAAACGGAACGTAAAGTAGATCAATTACAAGACCAGATAAGCAGATATACAGTTCTGCTTATCAAAACAAGGTTTGGATAAAAAAAAAAAATATGGTCAGTCATTTTTTTAGATAAGTTGTCTCACTAGGTACTTTATAAGTAAGCCAAGGCTGTTTTAAACATAAACTCTGAACATTTCGAACCTCTACTTTATGAATTTCTTACAAAGTCCGTTTTCTGTTTGCTTATATCAGGTTTAGAACATAAACCTACTTTGAGTCAGAGCTTGTGATAAAGACCTATGTCTATATTACATGCCTCTCAGGTTTAGATAACTGGCTGAACCTGACTCGTGTGGACCCTGATGAGGAGGTCCAGGGGGAGATCCATCTGGCTCTGGAGCTGAAGAGAGAAGCTCAGAGAACATGTTTGAAATGTCACGTTATAGAGGCCAGGTGAGATCACGTGGTTGGTTGTGGAAGAGTGGGAGACATCCTGTCCATATTGAATCATGGTGTTTATGTATGCTTGCTCTGACTTCTTCCTTAACAAATGGCACCACGCACAATTTTATGGTCCATTCCATAGTTTCTGTACTGGACCTAATTTCCTATGTTTTAGCGTAGTTTCTATATTTGGTATTTACTTATTTTGCGTGGAATTTACTTGCCCACTTCTGTACAGGGAAATTCACTCTCACCTTCTGCGTTAGCTTAATTGGAGTTTTAAGTCTATGAGTATATTTGTGTATGTTGAGATGTCCTGTGACTGAGTGAGGTGTTAGTACACTGGCAGAGATGGTGACAGTGTTGAGAAGAGATAAGGCCACTGTTTGAATATTACTGGACCACAGAGATGCACTGGGGACATAGAGAGTTCTGTCCAGACATAGTGATGAGGGGCAGGTGTGTGTGTGTGTGTGTGTGTGTGTGGGTGTGCGAATGAGAGAAAGAGAGGGAGAGAGAGAGAGAGAAAGAGATTGAGAGAAAGAGTGAGAGAGTGAGAGAGAAAGACAGTGTATATGTGGGTAGAACACAGTGTTGCATGGCTGATGTCCAGGACTGCCATTTAGGAGCAGGGTTTCAGCAATTAGTGCTAAAATCATACTGGAGACCTTTCAGAATTGAGCTATTCTCATTAGACCAAGGCAAGACTGCATTGTGTAACAGGTTTGGAATTGGCAGCATTATTTTACACGGAACAACAGTGAAATTTGATCAGCAAGGAGGAGCCAGCAGGGTTTCGGTACAGCTGACAAGATTGAAGAATATGTAATTAACCATGTCAGATGCGTGAGCATGTGGGTTTATGCATTAATCATCCCTCTTACTGGAACTTCCACTAAATGTGTTTTTTTTTCTGTCTTTCTTTATCTTCTGTAGAGACCTGGCCCCCCGTGACATCTCTGGCACATCAGATCCATTCACTCGTATCATTTATAACAACCTCAGCACAGAGACGTCTGTGAGTGTGTGTGTGTTTGTGTGTTTGTGTGTGTTTGTGTTTGCAGACAGCAGTTATTTATAGTGCATTTGTAAAGATCAAATCTAAGCCATTTCTACACTGATATGAGTTGTGACTGGATTAAAAGATTTGCCAACTTTTATTTACGCATTTAGTACAAAAAGGTTCTCTCTCTCTCTCTCTCTCTCTCTCTCTCTATGTCTGTGTGTGTGTGTGTGTGTGTGCGCGTTTGTGTGTGTGCATGTGCATCTGTGTGTGTGTGTGTGTGTGTGTGTGTGTGTCTTAGATCATTAAAAAGACCCGTTTCCCTCACTGGGATGAGACTCTGGAGCTGTGTTTGGATCAGGCTGGGGATGCAGAGGGGGGCACTGTGACAGTGGAGGTTTGGGACTGGGACATGGTGGGAAAGAATGATTTTCTGGGGAAGGTAAGATCACCAAGACATGTTTAACATCCCCGTAATATTCATTCATCACTTTCTAAAGCTCCCTTAACTGTGATGTATAACTTAGCTAGCCCATGCTGACTAGCACAAGAGGCAGGTATTACAATAGAAATAAGTGTTAAATAGTCAGTACTAATGCTAGTATCAGTACATTCTAAATATTACTAAAAAAAAAAAAAAGCAGGAACTAAAGAAGTCAAAATTCATTTCATATTTATACTGAACATCATGTGTATACAGTCACTAAGATCTACATTTGTTTCCGTCCTAAGCAGTGGGGATATATTTACACTATTTTAGAACAAACATTTGTAATTTCAGAGGAAGTGGCGTGCTTCAAAAGGCATGTGAGTGTTCGTCTTTATACGCCTGCAGGTTGAGATCCCCTTGTCCTGTCTGCACAGAACTCCCTTACTTCAGGGTTGGTTTCGTCTGCTGCCCCTGGGGAATACAGAGGATGACGCCGGGTGAGAAATAGAGAGCGAGAGAGAGTGCGAGAGAGAGAGAGAGAGAGAGAGAGAGAGAGAGAGAGTGAGAGAGAGAGAGAGAGAGTGAGAGAGAGAGAGAGAGAGAGAGAGAGAGTGAGAGAGAGAGAGAGAGTGAGAGAGAGAGAGAGAGAGAGAGAGAGAGAGAGAGAGCACTAAGACAAAGGAGTCTCTGTGGCCTCCATGTTGTTGCTTAAAAAGCCCAGCAGCTTGTCCACACTTCTCCCTCTCTCACCTCAGCCTCAAGATCTGCCTCATCTGCCTGTGTGTGTGTGTGTGTGTGTGTGTGTGTGTGTGTGTGTGTGTGTGTGTGTGTGTGTGCGTGTGTGTGTATTGAAGGACTTGACGGCAGTGCAGGAGGTTCATTAGCGACTGAGTCATTGTGAGAGAATGCGTGGGTGAATGATGATGCCTCTGGGAGTCTCTCATTAGACTCTTATATGAGACAAATTTACCATAATTCTCATCTCTCTCTCTCCAGTACTGTACATATTAACGCTAACCGACTGTACTCCTCTGACCTTTGTTTAACTTTGCTTTTCGCTTGTTCACTTTCTCTTTCTTTGTGCTCTCTTTGTTATGTCCTTTTGCGTCTCTCTCTCTCTCTCTCAGTGGGAAGCTGGGAGCGCTGCGTTTGAGGGTACGTTTGGTGGAGGAGAGGATTCTCCCATCTGTGTACTACCAGCCCCTGATTGACCTGCTGGTGGAAGCTGTCATTTCCCCCTCCGAGGTAACGCGCTCAGGATCCTCAAACCACCCTGCCACGGAGGTGGGACACCAAGCTATATTTCCAGTAAAATTTTGAATTGTGTGAACCCCCCACACACACACACACACACACACACACACACACACACACACACACTCACACAAACACACACACACTAACACCCCTTCATTCCACCACTCCCTACAGAGGTTGTGTTCTCCTGAGATTACATTACATGCAAAGGGACATTAGCCTCTGTTTTAGAGTGCTCAGAGTAAACATTACGGCTAGAATGTTCAAAGCTCCTGAGAAAACAACTCTTGAAATGCTTTTAAGGTTTTTTTTTTTCCAATCTGATTGGTCCGTCTTGTGGTCCATCAGGTGGAAGATCCCACCCCTCTCACCCTACTGGAGGAGGTGACTACAGTGGAGAGCCGTCAGGATGTTGCCATGACACTGGTGAAGATTTACCTCGGCCAGGGGCTTGTGGTTCCTTTCCTTGACTACCTGAACACCAGAGAGGTTCACCACACATGTATGTGTGTATATGCATGCACGATAATGTCCTCAACACCAGACAGGTCCAACACAGATGTGATCATTGAGTTCATCTTGATAGTTTTAGTTAGCGGTCATCTGCTTTAATTGGGTATAGGTTCGTTGAGTTGCATGCACTTGGGTGTGGATATGTGTGTGTGTGGGTGAGTGGGTGTGTGTGTGTGTGTTCAGTTTTGTTTAATTGCCAGTTTCTTAATGCTATAGCCACATTCAGTGTGGGCTGGGCATTTACCCAGGCACAGCTATATTTATCCGCCGCCGGCTACCCAATTATTCTCCTCCTTATACAGTCATTTCATAAGTTCCGTTCCCTCATTAATTATGTTTTTGTCTCTATCCCTATCCCCTGGCTCTGTGTATGTGAAAGTGTGTGTGTGTGTGTGTGCGCGTGTGTGTGTTTGTGGATTTTTTTTTTTCTTTTTTTTTTTTTTGGCTTGTTCTGTGTTTTATGTCGGGTTGGAGTCGGGCTGCTGACAAACAAAGTGCCCAGGTTTCCATAGCAACTCCCCAGGAAGCAGCTTCAAAAGGGAGCGGGTTGATCATAAGATCAGAATAGTCGTCAGAAAGCAGTGGAAGATTAAAGCGAGACAGATCAGCATCAGATACAACTGACTTCCCATTTAATATCTCATTTTTTTCAAACAATACCTCACCGTGAGGTATAATGGTGTCAGTTCCGTCTCCCGAGCTACAAAGTTTTCAGATTCTTTGATACGTAACTATAATACATTGTCCCATATTTTTAAGCATGTTTCACGTCATGTCGTTATACTCCTAACATGAAAGCGGCCTAGTATTTTTTAAAAGACACGTTTGATCATAATCAAATGTCATTGTAAGATGATGATAACGTAATATCAGATGTTTATACTGGATTACGATGAGTTTTATGACACTTTAAGTTGTTATTGTTTATGCCTCAGCTACTTCTGTTTCATAACTTCTGTGACTCAGTTCCTCTCTAGCCCAATTCTAACGGTAACATCATGACGACTCTTTGAATAGGCTTTTGTGATGAGTGATGACATGATATCAGAAAGAGTGTGCTTGAATCATACATGACTGTTTTTGTGATCCTGTGTATTCTCTCCCTCTCTCTCTCTCTCTTTGGGATAGCGGACCCAAACACACTCTTCCGCTCCAACTCTCTTGCCTCCAAAGCTATGGAGCAGTTCATGAAGGTGTGTGTGTGTGTGTGTGTGTGTCTGTCTGTGCATGTGTTCTGCATGTTGTGCAGTGTGTGTTTATGTGTGTGTTTGTGTTTAAGTGTATGTTTTGCATACTGAGTGTGTGTGTCTGGGTAT